>NC_040904.2:58768007-59071759 GCF_004126475.2 Phyllostomus discolor
TGTATCACAGCTTTTTTATCCATTCATCTACCGATGGGCATTTGAGCTACTTCCAATGTTGGCTATTGTAAATAACTCCACAACGAACATAGAGGGGCATATACCTTTTCAAATTGGTGCTTTGGGTTTCTTCAGATAATTATACAAAAGTGGAATTGCTGGGTCAGATCTATTTTAAATTTTTTTAGGTAATTCCATATTGTTTTCTACAGTAGCTGCACCAGTTTTCAATCTGACCTACAGTACGTAAGTTTCCTTTTTCCCACACTCTCACCAACACTGTTTGTTAATTTATTGATGATAGCCATTCTGATGAGTATGGGGCTGTTTTAATTTGCATTTCTCTGATGATTAGTGGTGTCAAACATCTTTTCATGTCTGTTTGCCACCTTTATGTCATCTTTGTAGAAATGTCTATTCAGTTCCTCTGCCTGTTGTATTTAATTGGATTGTTTGGTTGAGTTCTATGAATTATTTATAAATTTTGGATATTATCCCCTTATTGAGTGTATCATTGGCAAATATCTTCTCCCACTCAGTGGATAGTTTTTGTTGTATTGATGATTTTCTTTGATGTGCAAAAACTTTTCATTTTACGTAGCCCTATTTGTTTAATTTGTCTTTATTTCCTTTGCCCAAGGAGATATATCAGAAACAAATATATATTGCTAAGAGCAATGTCAGAGAGTTAAGTGCCTGTGTTTTCTTCTGAAACTTATGATTTCTAGTCTTGCATTTAAGTCCTTAGTCCATTTTTTGAGTTTACTCTTGTATATGGTATAAGAAAATGGTCTAGTTTCATTTTTTCATGTATCTGTCCAGTTTTCCCAACACCATTTATTTAAAAAACTGTCTTTATCCCATTGTATATTTTTGCTTCCTTTGTCATATATTAATTAACCATATAGGCATGGGTTTATTTCTGAGATCTCTATTCTGTTCCACTGATATATGTGTGTTTTTATACAAGTGTCATGCTGCTTTGATTACAATAACATTGTAGTATAGTTTAATATCAGGTACCTCCAACTTTTTCTTCTCCCTCAAGATTGCTATGGCTATTCAGGGTCTTCTATTGTGGTTCCATATAAATTTTAGGATTATTTGTTCTAGTTCTGTAAAAAATGCCATTGGCATTTTGATAGGGATTGCTCTGAATCTACAGATTGCTTTGTATAGTATAAACATTTTCACAGTGTTAATTCTTCCTATCCATAAGCCGAGTATATGCTTCCATTTATTTGTATCTTCATCAATGTCTTATAACAGAATTTCTGAATACAAGTCTTTTACCTCCTTGGTTAAATTTATTCCTAATTATTTTTTATAAAATTGTAATGAGATCATTTTCTTAATTTCTCTTTCTGATAACTCACTATTGGTAAATAAAAATGAAACCAATTTCTGAGTATTAATTCTGTGTCCTGCTACTTTACTGAATTCATTTATCAGTTCTAGCAGTTTTTGGTGGAACCTTTAGAGTTATCTATATACGGTATCATATCATCTCCAAATAATGACAGTTTTACTTCTTCCTTTCTAATTCGAATGTCTTTTACTTCTTTTTCTTCTCCATATTGTTTGGACTAAGACTTCCAATACTATGCTATGTAAAAATGGTGAGAATTGATATTATTATCTTGTTCCTGATCTTAAGGAAAACACTTTCAGCTTTTTGCCATTGAATATATTAGCTGAGGGTTTGTCATATTTAGACTTTATGGTTTTGAGGTATGCTCCATGTATTCCCACTATGCTGAGAGTTTTTATCATAAATGAATGCTGCATCTTCTCAAATGTTTTTTTCCCATCTGTTGATATATGATCATATGATTTTTATACTTCATTTTCTTTATGTGGTGTTTCACATTAATTGATTTGCTAATACTGAATTAACCTTGCATTCCAGAAACAAATTTCATTTGGTCATGTTGTATAATCTTTTTAATGTTTTTGCTGAATTTGGTTAGCTAATATTTTGTTGAAAATTTTGTTCATCAGTGACATTGGTAAATACTTTTTTAATGTCTTTGGTTGGTTTAAGAATCAGGATAATGGTGTCCTTGTAAAATGAGCTTGGGAGTTTTCTCTCCTCTTAAATTTTTTGAATTGTTTGAGAAAGATAGATATTAGTTCTTCTTTGACTGTTTGGTAAAATTTACCTGAGAAGCCATTTAGTCCATGACTTCTGTGTGTTTGGAGTTTTTTGATTACTGATTTGATTTTGTTGGTAGCAATTCATCTGTTTAGATGTTTTGTTTCTTCTTGATTCAGTCTTGAAAGATTGTATATTTCTAGAAATTTACCTAATTCTTCCAGATTATTCAATGTGTTGGCATATAATTGTTTGTAGTATTTTCTTACAATCCTTTGTATTTCTATGGTGTCAGTTGTCACTTATCTTTCAATTCCAGTTTTGTTATGTCCTCTCCTTTTCTTTCTTGATGAGTCTACTTAAAGGTTTATCAAACTTGTTTATCTTTTCAAAGAACCAGCTCTTCCTTTCACTTTTTGTATTTTTCATCTATTTTGTTTATTTCTGATCTGATCATTATTATTTTTTCTTTCTCCTCACTTTAGACTTTTTGTTATTGTTGTTGTATTCTAGTTCCTTTATGTGTAAGGTTGTTTATTTGAGATTTTTCTTGTTTTTTGAGGTAGGTCTGTATTGCTATGAATTTCTCTCTTAGGACTGCTTTTGCTGTGTCCCATAGATTTTAGGTCATTGTGTTTTTATTTTCACTTGTCTCAACATATCTTTGGAGATGTTTTTCATTGTTAACCCATTTATCATTTAGTAATACATTATTTAGCCTTTGTGTATTTGTGTGTTTTCCAGTTTTTTCCCTGTAATTGATATCTGGTTTCCTAACATTATGGTAAAAAAATGCTTGATGTGATTTCAGTCTTCTTAAACTTATTGAGATTTGTTTTGTAGCCTATCATAGTCTATCCTAGAATGCTTTCTTTGTGCATTTGAAAAGAATGTGTTTTCTGCTGCTTTGGCAAGAAATGCTCTAAAACTATCAATGAAATCTATCTGTATAATGGATACATTTAAGCTGCTGTGTCTTTATTGATGTTTCTATTCATTGATGTCGGTGGGTATTAAAGTCCCTTCCTATGACTATTACTATTGATACCTTCCTCTATGTTCATGAAGATTTGCTTTATATGGTTAAGTATACTTATGTTAGTTGCATAAATGTTTACAAGGGTTATATCCACTTTTTGGATTGCTCCCTTTATCATTATGTATTATCCTTCTTTTTTTCATTATATATAGCCTTTGCTTTAAAGTCCATTTTGTCTGACATAAATATTGCCATCCCAGCTTTTTTCTTGTTTCCATTTGCATGAAATATCTTTTTCTGTCCCATTACTTTCAGTGTGTGTATGTCTTTGGATATGAAGTGGATCTTTTGTAAACAACCTACATATGGGTAGGGAGGAGTTAGTTTTGCAGAAGGAGTGAGAGAAAGTGAAGATCAGAGGGAAGAAAAAAGGTTTGGGTGCTGCAACACTTCCACAAATGTTATCACACAGGCCTCTACACAGTGGGCTGGAGCTAAGGCCAGGATCTTGTTCCCACAAGTCCAGCACGTCTGGAAACCTGAGCCTGATGAGGCAGTTAATGCAAAACCATGTACCAGGATAACATGTAAGTTCAGGACCACCAGGCATGGTCTTGAAAGATAAAGGCTTAAGAGGCTCTTTATTCAGAACCAATTTAGTTTTGTTTAGTGAAAGAGCTATACTTAAGTCATTAAAATAAAAACATTATAGGAATGAATTTTTGAAAATAACAGAAATTTGAAAATGTGGTTTATTTTCAAAAGTACAGAACTGTCACCTAAACTCTTTTCTTTTAGCCTTGTTTGCTGCTGGTACTCTTTTGTGTCTCATTTTTTTCTATTCTCAACGAATCTTGGATTTTTGTCATTTGGCTTATACTGTTTCTCTAAGCTTTAACATCTCTCTACTTTTAAAGTAAAGAAAATGTATATGGCTTTTGATATATAATCCCAGTTATATTTTTAAAAATTCTTCCATAATTTCCTCCACAAAAAAAAAAACATGATTCTTTTATTAGTGCTCCTTGAATTGTTCAGAGGATTTATTGCTATGAAAAACTATGGAGAAGATTCTATGTGCACCAATATGCAGAGATTTTATCCTCTTAAATGTTTTGTAGCATGTGATTACTAACAGCACATTTCTTTTGAATTTGATGTCTAAGATCATTACCTTGCACTTCTGTTACAGATACCACCTATTTACCTATGCTCTTTCTACTCAGCCAATTCCATCATCTATATTTTGTCCTTTAAGTCTAGCATTCCTAACTATCATTTTATTTCACTGCACATTTCATCATGTCAATTCCTATTTTAATTCACAAATGATCAGTCTATTTATGTATTTTTCATTATCTTTAATGCTTCTTGTAAGGTTCCACAAAATGCTTTTATAACCCACAAGTTAAAATTTTAACTATCTGAAATTTTTATTTTTTAATCTCTTCAGTATTTTTTGTTACAGTAATAAAAACACATCAAAATCTCCCAAAAGTATTATCGTTGGTGTCTGTGACCCTTTTAACAGCTTTTATTGATGTGGAACACTTTTGGCAATTAAACTTCTTTGAATGTCTGTCCAAAACACATCTACTTAATTTAGAACTTGACACCAGCAAAAGGAAATAACCATTATATTTGGTATGATGTTATATTTGGTATATTTCGGTAATTAGATAAACATAGCATTTACCTAATTATGTTTGGAATCCCAAGGAAACACATTACTTGTGATTTTTCTGTGTAGAATCTTCTCATAAATGTATCAGTATTACATTTTCCCTTCTATTTTAAAAGTTTTAAATTGTGTTATGACATTTTCCCAGTTAAAGTCAAGTATAATTTCACAACAATATCAATTTCTGAGACTTTTATCATTCTGACATTTTAAACCAAGACACAAAAACAATATTACAGTTTTCCCAATTTCTAAATTTCTTTGTTCCTATGCCTTCTTCTTTTCTGTGATTACATTTCTAAGTTACACTATTAAAAGGTAACACCAGGAGATCCTCATTAGACTGTGGACTCCTAGAGGGAAAAGATTCTGTCTTATTTATCTTTGTAACTCTGGTACCCTTTGGGAAAATAATTCTGCTAGTAATATAAAACATATTTGTCAAAATGATTTTTGAATGCATTAAATTTGTCCCACCAGTTTTTGAGCATTCTAAATTTTCTATTAAATTCACCACCATCTTTAGGTTCTTCTCATTCTGTTCTCCTGTTGCATTTTCTATCACATTTTCCATTGCAGAATCAAAGATGTTTTGCTATTTTTAATTGAACTTTATTACCCAACATATACTCAAAGTAGAAAAATTATAAAATATAAATTAAAATGTCCCTGAATTCCTTATCCAAGGGGATTTTAGCGGATATAATCAAGTCTTTTCCCTCTGCATACAAATCAAATGCAACAAATATGATACATGTATTTGCAAAAATTGAGACTGCATTACACATGCTACTTTGCCACAGCTGAAACATCTTTATATGTCAGTTAGGGAACAGCTATATCATCATTTTTAGTAATGGCATTTATGTTCCACTGTAGATTTTCATATACTTGATCTGTAAAATGGTGTATAGTGTCAGCCCATGCATTGGAGCACACAGTAGCATTTGGTTTTTCCAGCACATAATTATAAACTTTAAAATATCTTACAAAAAATATGGGTTTACAGTTTATTTTGACAAATCAAAACTCTGACAACTTGAAGCCAACAGCCCCAACTAGCCATCCACTAGGGTTGCCTGCAGGGTCTGCCGCACCTCTGCACAGGGTACAGGACAGCAGATTTGCCTCTGCTGTCCTGTGCCCAGCCAGCTTCGCTGACTTCAGTTACCTTTCACTGGCTTTACACCTGATTAAAGAACTCCCTCTTTTAGAGGATTTTTCCCTATTCAAAAAGCTTTATGATGAAGAACCCATTTTTATTCATTCATCTCTATACACTCTTCTGATTTTTTTTTTTAAGATAAGTTCCTTGTAGTGGAATTGCTGGGCCAAAGGGTATTTTTAAGTCTTGACTCATACCACCAAATTACTTTCCAAAAAGTTTTCACAGCTGTCACTATTATCATCAGAGCCTGTGAACATCTCTTTGCACCTGCTAACCCTCTTCTCCTCTGTCCATGTGGGCCACTATAGTCTACTTATGCTGTATTGATCCAGAAAGAACGGATAAAGTGAGAACAGGCATTGTCAACAAGGGTGGGCAGATGTGGGTTATCCCACCTCATACTTGGATAAATCAGTATTTCTCTGGCAGATTGCCTACATTGTAAGAATATGAGCATTCCTCCCATATTAGATGATAGTTTCTAAAACATTATTAGGTGTGGAATTTTCAGCCTATTCATTTTTATTAATAATAGCACAAAACCACACTTTGCCTCAGATTCCCTGGCTACACTTTTATTCTGTTAACCTTCTCATGTAACTGAGGAAACTTAAAGAAGGATAAGCTAAGAATATTTTGCTCTTTAATCCTTTGACTTAACCCATATGATGAGTTTACTTTATGGGAGAAATCCAATTTACATGTTATTTTCCTTTAAGGGAAGAGTTACTAAGTACCTGGGTCACACTGATTTCTACACATCCTAGGCTATTACAGTAGGTCTGACAATGGGAGAGAAAACAGTGAGGGACAAGGATTGCAACCATTAGATTCTGATTTATTTTCATACAAAAAATGGCAAGCCTCGTAATTAAACCCAGTCCCAAATCCTCAACCTCTGAGGGACTGCGGACCCAGAGACCTTTGGTGTGCCGCTCCACACACATCCCTCTCAGATTCACCTCTGTACCTACAGATGGTGTCCAATACATATTTATTAAAGCCAAAAAATTTCACAATTTAATAAATTAGTTATCTTAAAAGGAAAAATTTTCTGGTATTTTACCCAAGTTTCCTCTTAATGATATTTACATCCATACTTGCTCATCAATCAATTGATTGTGCCCAATCAATTCTGAATTTCATTACAAAAGACTTTAGTCTTGAAATAACAAAAGAAAGGGTGAGAGGTGATGTTGTTTAGTTTTAAAAACACTTTCGAGTTAATCATTAATATGCTCTAATTGTTTCATCAGCTATATGTATATACAAATATATCTTTTACAAACACACACACAAATATATATAAAATCACAAGTCATAGGCAGAGCTTTTACAATAAATTCCCAATTTATTGTAATTTTACAATATATTGTTAATATATTATTTTTATAATTTTATATTAATAATACAGTATATTTTTAATATATTATAAAAGGCCTTTCACAATATATTCCCAGCTTTTTGCTTATAGGGCTATTGGTAGTAGATTGTTGGAATTAAGAAATAAATAGCTTGACATATCACATATTTAGAAAAATTCTTAAAGAGAGGAAACTCTCGGTTGGTAAAAATATATATTGGGGAGGGGAAGTGATTATAGTTCTTTTCCCTAAATAAAATCTTGGAAGCCATGCTAACTTCCAAATTTTAAGTGTGGCAACTGAGGAGACTAGTTTCTTTTCTACTGTTAAGAAGATATTGATGACAGATACTCATATCAGCATACACTGTAGCATTATCACCAATGAAACTTTTTCCCTAAGAAAAATAGAAATAGATATAAGCTAGGGTTACTTTCTACATCATATTTTGAATCATGAATTTTTTTCAGGTGACCAAACTAAAGGACAGAAGATGGTAAGCTATTTGCCATGTAATCCATTTCATTTAAAGGATCACTAGCTATATTTAATGACATCCAAAAATAACCCTTCAGTTGCTGAAATACTAGGCTTGGAAAGAAGGCCAGGGAGCAGGAGGGTTATTCTAGTTTTATTTCATTTTCTTGAAGGGCAAAGGCAGCTTCTCATTCACAGCAAGAAACTGACCCCAAAGCTACAGAAGGGGAAAAACTATTCCAGATCTGTGGAATCCTGAGGGGACGATTGCTACCTATCGACAGTAGTAGCAAAATGTCTCCTTCTATAAACATTCAAGGTAGAGCCTCTGCTTCTTATGCAACTAGAAACTGTAGTGGTTATTAATTCATCTAAATAATGTGAAGGAGTTTTGTGTAGCAAAGTATAAGCAGACCAAGCACTTGATTTTGCACAAACAGTTCTTAGTGATTACATAAATGCATGCCTTTCAAAGGACCTGGACTCACCAGGGACCTATTTTGTTGAACATTTGCAACAACCATTGTAATTGGGCCTTTTTATTCAACAGTAACTCAAGCATATTAACATCATCAAACTGCACGAGAACATAGAGTGCTGAAACTTTCTCCTATTTTTTATCTTAATTTAGCATATTAGTATATAATTTTTTCTTTTTGTTTCAGGTCCAAAATACCCACCCAGATAACATCTGTCAAAAAGCTGCCTTTAGTAAGTAGGTAGCTATTGCACAGTTGGGTGGTTTAGCTAGAGTAATTATTCTCACTTCTAACCAGTGAGGTCTCTGGCTTACTCTTGTGGAGCCCATTCAGCCACATTGGGGTGGTAGCTGAATCTCACCATCAGTTATTAGCAGTGGGACACAATACAGAGACATGGTTTGTCACAGTGTGTCGTATCAGAATCACCTACAGTACTTTGTCAAGCTGCCCCAACAGACGTCTGTCACTGGAGATTTGCACTGCTTCCCCTTGCAGGTGGGAATGGGAGAGAACTACAGTTTCTACCAGTTGAAAATCAGTGCCACAATGAGCCACATCTGTTGACTGTGACTATGTGGTATCCTTTAGGTGTGTATGTTGGTAAAGAAGTTGAGAACTACTCTTCTAAATTCCACCCACACAAAGATATACTTACAGCTCTGTCCCTCTTCAAGCACCATGCCTCCTACACATCAAAATGTTCTTAAATGAGTAAATCAATGCATAAATAAATGCACGCTTTCACCATAAACTGAAAACATAAGCATTTGATATACAGTTTAATTCTTAAAATTGTTATGAATCATGTGATTTCACAATAAACACTGTTTTTAAACAAATCTAAGCTCCCCATCAAGGAGCTGTAAAGTGAACATAAATTCTTTGACCTCTCAATTAAATGAGAACTAAATTTAATCATCAAAGGTTGGGGGAATAAGATAGTTGTTCTTTCCACCCTTCCTGAAGCCCCCAAGTTTTCTAAAGCAAGGGTAGATCCATTGAAGAGAAATCAACGCAGAAGATGCTCAGGTGTGACTCTTAAAAAAAAAAGACTTTATTTATTTATTTCTAGAGAGTGGGGAAAGGGAAGGAGAAAGAGAGGGAGAAAAACATCAATGTGTGGTTGCCTCTTGTGCACCCCATACTGGGGGTCTGGCCCACAACTCAAGCATGTACCCTGACTGGGAATCGAACCAGCAACCCTTTAGTTCACTGGCCCATGCTTGATCCACTGAGTTATACCAGCCAGGGCATATGTGACCCTTTAATAGATCCACAATTGCTCTAGAAAATCTGGGGTTCCAGGAAGAGTGGAAAGGACTACTATCCTTCTACCATCCATGTGCCCTCTATCAGCTGCCATACTTCTTCAGCTCTATTTTCAGCCTTTAATTAAACTAATCAGAAGTCAGCATGGCTAAAGGTGCAAGCTGTTTCTCATGTCTGAAACAGCTAGCTGCCCCCACACTTGGTGTTCCTCTTTTCCATAGTATAAGCTGCTGCTGAGAAGTGGCTGCCCAGCGAGAACTACATTTCCTAGCTCTCCTTGCATCCAGGTGGGGCCAATGTGACTAGTTCTTGCCAATGGGCTGTCAACTTAAGTGAGATGGGTCACTTCTGAGTCAAGACATGTGAAGAAGCAAATATTTCTTCTCCTCACTCCTTTTCTCTTTTGCCAACTGGATACAAAACAGATGGTAGGAGATGACAGACCCACAAAACGGAAGAAGCCTGGATCCTTGAATCATTCCATGGGCACAGAAGAAAGGCATTTCTGATCAGGAAGACACTGACTGGCTCCTTACATAAATAAGAAATTAACCTGTTTTCTGTTCAGCCACTGAAATTTAGAGATTTACTTATAACAGCAGCATAAATGATTCTGATGAGTGTGCCAGCCCCTCACCATGAGTGCATGTCACACTTCAGCAGTAACAACCTGTGTGCAATTTCCCAGGCTGACCACGCATTTTCATTCTTTCATGTGTTTATACACGCCGATCCTTCTGCTTGTCACATTGAATTTTCTCTACCTATTCACTCACCTCTCTGGCCCTTTGTCGTTGATCAACTTGTATTAATCCTTAAAATCCAGCTTCTAAGCTTCCATGGAACATTATTCTGCCAATGGGCTCAATTCCTGCCATTTACTTCCCTAGTTTGTACATAATTCCACTTTTGCATGTCACAATATTTTAGAATTCTCTGTTTATAAATATGCCAACCTTACAACATACATATTTGTCAGGTTTCTATACTCTAAAGCTCCTAGCAGAATGGTGCTACAAGAGATGATTTATGACTATATGCTAGGTTTCTGCCTAATTAGGACTTTGTTTATTTTAAATTAATCGGATCCATGGAGGATTAGACACAGAATCTGCTAACTACTGGAATACGAAGACAGCAATGAAGGAAAGGAATCTTAGTGTATGCTGCTAATTACTCACTGAATGAGTATGAGCAATGCAGCCTTGCAAATAAGACAACAAGAGAAAAACACATGCATTTCCATAAATTTCTAAATTTAACAAATGTTTAAGGGAAACACAGATCCTGATATAAGGCCAAAACCTGATAGCCTAGGTTAAGACAAATAGTTCATCATAAAAACTGTATGGCATATATGCATTGTTTGTGCTTTATATAAGTGGATTTTATTCTAAAAGGTATAATCTCATTTTTTGCTGAAACTTTCTGAGCATTAAATGAGATAATAAATATAAAAACATCTAGAGTAGGGCCTGGAATATATTGAGTATTCAATGAATGTTGGTTAAATGCACCTACAGAATAATGCCACTAAGCAAAGACAATAACCTTTGAAGTCAAATATGTGTGGTTTTAAATCCTCAGAGTTGACCTGTGTATTTCATTCTTTCATTTCGTTCTTGAGGAAGGGCTGGGCGATGATACATGGAAGGAGGATATGAAACACTGTGGACAGCCAGAGGCATTAGCAGGTGAGGAAGTCTACTCACAAACTTCTCTGTGCCCTTCACTTGATGCAAATTTGAGGCAGTTGGTGTTTCAATTTACAAAAAGAATTTCTTGTTGAATTTTTCTTTTTAAATTATATTTTATTCTTGTGACTAGTTTTATGCTGGTGCCCATGAAATGTACATTATTAAAAAATACAAACCTCATTTGATAAGCCTATTACCTTATGTTCATGGCTGCCAGCTTTATTCTATTGAATTCAAATTCGCCTGTGGCAGTGCTTCGCATCTAATTTGTGACTTTCACAAGGTGAACCTTGCATCATTTTCCTTTGCCTCTGCTTGCATTTATCTAAATGAAAACAGTTTCTCTTAATGCAAAGGTTTGCTTGATAAGCCATTAATACCACAGATGAGCCCTGAAATGCTCATAAAAGAAATCATCACAATAAATATTTATTGTTGTTTCACCAAGACACACAAACCCTGTATATTTTAATATGGCTGGCTACTTGGTTTCTCTTTTAATAGAACTTATTTGCTTGATTTCATTTTCTCAAATAATTGCTCTTCCTCTGAAGGTTATGTGAGGGGTATGGGTGGTTGAAAAGGAGGAAGGGATATGGAAATACGTGAGAGTGAGGTGTGTGGTACATTTAAACTGATTAGAAGACTGAAATGAAATGAGGGTCAAGTGTTTTGTGTTTAAATGGATGAACTTGTGTGGAATTTATCTAACTCAGAAAAAACATCTGCATTAAACACAGCGTCTCATAAACACAGCTTTGAGAAAAACAAACAATTTTTGGCTAACATAATTTCACAGAGAATAATTCTCAGAGGGAAAAATGAATCATGGGGAAACTAGTGGTGTTTTCTTTAGCTTCTACGTCCTTTATGGTTGGTGTCCCATATATTTTAAAATAATATTTACATTCCAAATGACAAGCAATATTTGCTCAATTTTGGAAAAATCCTTAAGAGCTATTTAAAATAATACATTTCACTAAAGAACATGCAATGAATTCATTGTCAGAATGCTGCAAAGGGCACCTCACTAGACAAATCCCTGTAGTCCAGAGCTCAGGATCTCATGAAAAAGCCACACATCAACACGCCAGGGACACA
Source organism: Phyllostomus discolor (assembly GCF_004126475.2). NCBI lineage: Eukaryota > Metazoa > Chordata > Mammalia > Chiroptera > Phyllostomidae > Phyllostomus > Phyllostomus discolor. The sequence goes on from NC_040904.2 coordinate 58,780,321, forward strand.
AAGGGAGGTAAGTCAGCCTAGTGGGGCTACCAGGGGGCTTTCTTGGCTGAGGCCATGTTTGAAGTGGATTTAGAGAATGTGAGGATACATAGGAGTAGTGAGTACAAAGGATAAAGTGCAGAAAAGAAATTCTATTAGAGGGTAAAACAGGAATTAAGTGTTCCAGACATGACAGAGCAACATGGGCAAGGGAATTTGCAACTATTTCTATATTGCTGGAACATGTTTGAACTTCCCTTCCTGAATGACATTATTTTTAGGATTTGTATCTTTTTCCACTACTAGTTCTTTACCTAAAGGTTTACTTAGTCATATCATGAATTTTTTTAGCACATATAACTTTGAGAATGGAGGCATGGAGTACTTGTGTCGCCACCCTTTAAGGCCAGGCAGGTTCGTGGTATTCGTGCAGACAGACAAAAATTCACGGAGCTGTTGGGATGTCTGGCATGTCTGTATTCATGGGTGGGCGAGCCACACATGCTGCAAGCTGTGTGTCTGTCTGCATGTCTCATGTCTTGGCTCTTGCTCCCCAGCGTGGCACCCATTGTGGCAGCTATCCCTTTGCGTGTCTCTCATTATCATCACCCCCAGCAGGGAATCCCTACCTGTTTAAGTACTAGAGGGGAACAAAGCCGGCAAGATGCCAGAAATTATATAACATAACATAATTCTGCCCATGTGAGCTCACTTCATGTTATGAAAACAGTTTATGGGACCCAGTCTCAAGGCTATGAGAACACTGGTTATCAGGCCCCTCTAAGGCTATGGGAACACTGCTTCCCTTAGTTACCCACACACCTGAGCAAGGAAGCCAGACTGCCTCCACTTACCCTACAGTACTCTTTCTAATACCCCTAGTTACAAAAGGAAACACTACATATATAATTACATTTGTATTTACATGTACGTATATATGACTTTGAAGTACATGATCAATTGTGAAAGCCATAACAAGAAGTACATTGAAAAAAATCAGATTTCTTAAAAAAAAAAAAGATTGGCAAAAGTAGCTATCTCTTTTTCTTGGAAGTATTTTACTTAGCTCTTTGTAATTAAGAGAGAACTTGAAGTGAGTGAAGTATATTTAAGAAGGATGAGTTTAAAGAGACTTATTTGAAGAGACAGTAAATAAAAGTAAATTTAATCTTTTTAAGCTTAGATTTAAGAAATCCCTGGTGCATCATTTGAACCAAATGAAAATTACCTTCTATACATTCCTCTAGATATTCCCCTGGAAATAGCATCTCCTGTGAACAAAAAGAGGTATGACAAATACCAAGGGAGCATACCCTGCCAAGGAGAAAATGTGGTTTGTATTTCCAAAGGGTTTTTTCCGTGCTGAGTGTATAATATTTACTTGTTAACAGAAGAGGTTCATTTTTTACTTCTCCATTTTCAAACCACTCAATTTCAGGAGTTATGTGCATTTTGCATTTATTACAATTCCTAGCAAGTGATTATACTTGGTTCTTCTAATTAAAGTTTCCTAAATTGAAGGAGAAAATAATTTACATTTTGTCAGAGGAGTTGAATCCACAGAGGATTCTCATTTTATAGGTGAAACATAGTGTTAGAAACAGCATTAATCTTGCAAAAGCAGATTTCAAAAATCACATTTCTCGGACCATAAAAATGTTGGGTGAGTTTTTCACTCAGAAAATTCTTTTAAGATGAACTGTAGAGTTCCATCCAAGATGGAGGTGTAGGTAGAAACCCTTTGCTTTCCTGCACAACCAAAAGGAGGACAACAACCAATCTAAAATCAATAAACAACCAAAAATGCCAGAAAATCAAAGTACATGGAACTCCAACAACCAAGGAATTAAGAAAAAATCAACCAGAACAACCAGACCAGTAAGGCGGACTGCATGGGCTAACTAAGAAAAACCGAAGTGAGGCAGTGGGGGGGGCGGGGGGTAGGTGAGGCTGACTGTGGAGCTCCACAGAGCTGTGTGGGAGGGGCTGACTTAAGGAGAAAACTGAGACTCAGAGTTGACCGTGGGCTAGGCTGGGGCTGCCATGGTGAGAGATACCTCCAGTCTTACATGACAGTCTGTTAGAAAGTGCTAGAGATGAACAGGCAAGCTGCAATTTTCCCTCTCTGGCCCCTCCCCCATAAGCAGCACAGCAAAGACAGTTGCCCCTCCCGGGTGAATACCTAAGGCCCTTCCCCTTACAACTTAGCAGGTGCCCCAAGACAAAGAAATATGGCCCACATGAAAGAACACAGCAAAACCTCAGAACTAAGTGATGAGGACATTGCCAACCTATCTGATGGAGAATTTAAAGCCCTGGTAATCAAAATGCTCACAGAATTGATTGAGATTAGTCAAAAAATGAAAGAATAAATGAAAGATACCCAAAATGAAGTAAAGCAAAATATTCAGGGAACTACCAGTGACAAGAAGGAAACCAGGATTCAAAGCAACAATTTGGAACAAAAGGAAGAAATAAACATCCAACTGGATCGGAACAAAGAAACAAGAATCCAAAAAAAATGAAGAGAGGCTGAGGATTCTCTGGGACAACCTAAAACATTCCAACATCCAAATTATAGGGGTGCCAGAAGGAAAGAAACACTAGCAAGAAATTGAAAACTTATTTGAAAAAATAATGAAGGAAAGCTTCCCTAATCTGGTGAAGAAAATAGACTTCCAGGAAGTCCAGGAAGCCCAGAGAGTGCCAAAGAAATTGGACTCAAAGAGGAGCACACCAAGGCACATCATTGTTAAGTTAACCAAGATTAAATGTAAAGAGAGAATCCTAAGAGCTGCAAGAGAAAAGGAGAAAATTACCTACAAAGGAATATCCATAAGGCTCTCAGCTGATTTCTCAAAAGAAATCTTACAGGCAAGAAGGGGCTGAAAAGAAGTATTCAAAGTCATGAAAGGCAAGGACCTACATCCAAGATTACTCTATCCAGCAAAGCTTTCATTTAGAATGAAAGGGCAGATAAAGTGCTTCCCAGATAAACTAAAGTTAAAGGAGTTCATCATCACCAAGCCCTTATTACATGAAATGTTAAAGGGACTTATCCAAGAAAAAGAAGATCAAAAAGAAGAACAATAAAATGATAACAAACTCACAGCTACTAATAAATGAACCTAAAAGAAAAGAAAAACAATGAAAACAAAAACTAAGCAAACAACCAGAACAGGAACAGAATCAGAGAAATGGACATCACACAGAGGAAGGTCAGTGGAAAGGAGGAAGGGAGGAGTAGGGCCGGAAAGGTACAAGGAAGAAGAAGCATAATTAGTAGGCATAAAATAGACAGGAAAAGATAAAAAATGGTATAGGAAACAGAAGACTCAAAAAACTTATAAGGACAACCCATGGACATGAGCTAAGGGGCGAGAATGCTAGAGGGTGGAGGAGTCAGGGTGGAAAGAGGATAAAGGAAGAAAAAAATGTGAAAAGTGTAATAGCATAATCAATAAAAATACTATAAAAAAGATGAACTGCAATCAGCCATCTACTTAAAAGACTTCAATAACCTTTCCATATACACAGACATTAATTCCACAATTTGATCGTAAACCCTTTGAAGGAAGGAATTACCGTACCATGTATCATCTCAGAAACTGACTTTTTCTCTGGAAGAATACATATTTCCAATTTTTGTATTGGTCAACAAATGCTGGTTAAGCATTTGTTGCTGGTTAACAAATACTGTTCTTTTTTTATTAAGAGTTTATCTTTTTGGAAGTGTTTAAGGTTCACAACAAAATTAAGAATGTACAGAGAGTTTCCATATACCCTACCCTCACACATGCAAAGTCTCCTCCATAGTAACATCTCCCAATGAGATGCATTTATTACAATCGGTAGACCTAAACTGACACATAAGAATCACCCAAAGACCATAGTTTACATTCGAGTTTTTCATTCCTGCTGTTGTACATTCTGTGGGTTAGGACATGTGCATAATGACATTTATCCACCATCACAACATCCTACAGAGTATTTTTACTACTCTATAAACCTTCTGTGCTCCTCATGTTCTCTCTCCTCCCCACCCCCAAATCCTGGCAACTACAGATCTTTTTATTCTCTCCATAGTTTTGCCTTTTTCAGAATGTCATATAGCTGGAATCAGATAGTACACAGTCTTTTCAGATTGGCTTCTTTCACTTAGTAATATGCATCTAAGGTTCTTATATGTCTTTTCAGGGCCTGATAACTCATTTTTTTGGCACTGAATAATACCCTTTGTGTGGATGTATCACAATTTACATATCCACTCACCAACTGAAGGACATCTTTGCTGCTTCCCGTTTTTGGCAATTATGAACAAGGCTGCTGTAAACATCTGTGTGTAGGTTTTTATGTGGACATAAGTTTTCAGCTCATTTGGATAAATACCAAGAAGCAGCATTGCTGGATTTTTTGGTAATAGTATGTCTAATTTTGTAAGAAAAGTAGCTGTACCATTTGGTCTTGTTATTGTTCCAGATTTTGGACATTCTAATTCATGTGTAGTGGTATCTCAATGATGTTTTAATTTGCATTTTCCTGATGATACATGGTGTAAATTATTTTTTCATATGCTTATTTACATCTGTATTTCTGTTTTGATGAGGTGTCTATTAAGGTCTTTGGTCCATTTTTAATCAAATTGCTCGTGTTTTCTTTATTGTGAGGGGGTTTTTGGGTTTTTTTTAAAGATTTTATTTATTTATTTTTAGGGAGAGAAAGAGAGAGAAAGAGAGAAACATCAATATATGGTTGCTGGGGGCCATGGCCTGCAACCCAGGCATGTGCCCTGACTAGGAATTGAACCTGCAATGCTTTGGTTCACAGCCTGCACTCAATCCACTGAGCTATACCAGCCAGGTATTGCTGAGTTTTAAGAGTTTCTGATTTTTTAACATGAAAAACAACATTTAGAACATTAGTATTGATTAGATGATTCATTTTCAAACACAAAACCAATCAACTAAAAGCAGGCAATATCCCATAAGAAAGGACCTTGCCACATCATGCAAATGTGTATAGCAGTGTTTCTCAGTTCACCCCCAAAGGGAACCTACAGACACTCAGGTACCCATATACTAAGGGGAGGGGAACACTTCCTGGACACTAGGCCCAAGTTAAAATTGACTCAGGCATCTAAAACACTATTATGACTCCTCTGTTAAAGAAGGGATATATTTGTATCAGATAATAATTAGAGTCCCTGCCCACATCTGTCTCACAGAGATTCCATGAATTCATCTTATCATTACTTCATTATTTCTCAAATAAATAATTGGAATGGGTATACTAAGCATTCTACCATTGCTTAGTATATCCACTTAGTAAACCAGCACACTGATTTTTTGGTTTATAGAATCAAGAGTTACATCACGTGGAAACTTCTGAGACTACTTATCTACTCTGACAAAATAGTAGATCACAACAAGATAGTAACAATTACCCCCAGGGAGAATTGCAGATTAGCGGCAACTTCAAGGACCTAAAAGATATAGGGGTCACAATCTCCATAATATCCCTATTTAATTCACTAGTCTGGCCTTTGCAGAAACAGGGTGTATCATAGTGGATGACAGTAGACTACCACAAACTTAACAAAGTCATTTGTCCAGTTGCAACTACTATGCTGAATATGGTATCTTTAATGAGAAAGATTAACACAGTGTCAGGTACATGATATTCAGCTATTGATTTGGCAAATGAATCTCTCCATATTTACCAAAAAGGAAGACCAAAAGCAATTTGAATTCATTTGGAATGGACAACAGTGAACATTCATTGTTTTTCCTTAGACCTATGTTAATTCTCCTGCTGTCTATCATAATATAGTCCAAAGGAAACCATATTATCTGATCATCACTCAGAATATCACTTTTGGCCCACTATACTGATGAATCATGTTAATCTGAGTTTATTGGTAAGAAATGGCAAGTACTTTGGATGCATTGGTAAGACACATAAGCTTTAGAAGGTAAGAGAACAAATCCTATAATGATCAAGGTTCAATCTGAGTGAAGTTTTTAAGCATTCTGAAGTATGCTGGAATATACTTTTCAAAGTACAACATACCTCCTTTCACTGACAAAAAAAATTACATTACTTGGTGGTCCTCTTTGGGTTTTGGAAGCAGCACAGTCCACAGCTGGGAATACCAAAATAACTCTTACTGAATCATGCAGAAGATTGATTGCTTTGAATGGGGCCCAGAGTCAAACAGAGCTTTGCCACAGATCCAAGCAGTGGTAAAGAAAACATCATGAGAAGTCTGGCATGCTAGGAGAGTTGTGGTGAAGATCTCTGTAGTTTTAGAGAAGGCCAGACCATCTGTGGCAAAAAAAAAATATATACTTCAAAAGTATATTATTCATCTTGGCCTGCTACTTGGCCCTGATGGGAACTGGGTATATGACCATGGGACATCAAGTGACCATACAGACAGAATTGCCTATAATGGGTTAGTTCTATGAAACCAATGAAGAAATAGAGTTGGGAGAGCAGTAGCCTTCCATTGTCAAATGGAAGGCCCTCAAATTCTCATGTCAAGATCCTAACCCCCAAAGACCATGGTATTAAGAAGTGGGGTCTTTGGGAGGTTTGTAGGTCTTGAGGGTAGAGCCATTGTGAATGGGATAAGAAGTTTTACAAAAGAGACCCCACAGAGATCTCTTGCCCCCTCCATTACATGAAGACACAACAAGAAAGCATCATGTATGATCCATAAAGTGGGCCCTTCCCAATCATGGAATTTGCGGGTTCCATGATCCTGGACTTTCCAGCCTCCAGACTGTGAGAAATAAATTTCTGTTATTTATAAGCCACCCAGTCTATGGTATTTTATGATAGCAGCCCAAATGAAATAAGACATCCAGTTTGGGGCTTAAGTTCAGAGGGCAAAAGTCAATTGAGGTAACAGATGTCCCATGTCACCTACCCTTATTGCATTGACATCATTTCTTCAACTCACACCTATGGTCAGTGGATAAAAAAGGAAAAAGTCTGAGCTTGGCTCACAAATGGATTGGTTTGCTAAGTGGGTAAAATACCAAATGTACTAGAGCGGCACTACAATCTCATTCAGAAGTGGACATAAAAGACGATGGTGAGGAGGAATCTTCCAAATGGGCAGCATATCTGACCTTTCATTTTGTGTGGAGAAAGCAGCCCCAAGTGAAGATCCACAAAGGCTCATGGACAGTGTAGAATGACTTAGTTGGTGGATCTGAAACCTGAAAGAAATGAGGATGGAAAATCATAGATACTTGAGAAAGAAGCATATGAATGAACCCTATACAAGTGTCCACAACATGTGAAGATATTTTTATTGCAATTAATGCCCACCAATTAGCATCCAACACACAAAAAAATCACTAAATAAACCAAATGGATTCAGCCCATAGATGTCAGACAGTCTCTCTCCTTGGCTATCCCAATGTTTCCACAATTATCTCATGAATAGAGTGGTTATGGTGGCAGAGTTGGAGGCACTTCCTGGTCTTAACAGCCCAGGCTTACTCTCACCGAGGATTATATACCTACTGCCACCATCGACCTGCCAACAACAGAGACTAGTGCTGAGCTCCCTATCTGGGTCCAATCACTCACTGAAAACTTCCAGCCACTTGGAGACAAGATAACCTTTTGTACCTTAACTTGTAACTTGTGCACTGGGTATGTGTTACCTTTCCGGCATGCAGTGCCTCAGGTAGCACCACTCTGTAAGGCATCATGAAGTATCTGCTCTACCTTCACAAAACCACATATACCAATATCTGAAACCAAGAGACCCATTTTCAAGCAAAGAAAGTACTGTCATGAGTAAATGAGTATGTGATTCAATGATCCTATCCAGCAAGGATATGGCCTCTCGAAGGCATAGCTGAGGCTCAAGCCTGAATATGGTATCTTGTGAAGATGAGGTGCTGTATTTTAGGATGTGATAGCCCCATTAAACTGAAGCTATTATGCTGGTAAAATGTGTGGGTGCAGAAACCAAGTGGTAGAAGTCAGAGTGGCACTGCTCATCACAACCCCCAGAGACCCACTTGAAGAATTTGTGCTTTGTATCCCTGTAACTTTCAGCAGCAAGGCTCCCACTTGAATAAAGATATCATTATACTAAAAGCTAGCCCAGTAGAAGTGACAGCCAAAAGGGGAGGGATCTAGAATGAGTAGTGGAGAATGAAAATGGAAGGGTCAATTACAGCCTTGGGATGCACTATAGCATCAGGTCCACTGTCCTGCTAACATTCCCCCTATAAGTTTTCAGAGATTATAACCAAACAGAACCCTAGAGAAGCTGTGCCTGGATGGGGCAAAATTAAGGTAAACAGCAAGTGTTTCTGAGTGATGCAAGGGGGAGTCAGTAGTGGACACCATCAATGTCTAATCTACATACCTTTTTGGCTGGTGTGCTCTTCTCCCAGCTCTTGTGTTGCCTGCTAATGGCTCACAGCTGCCTCCTTCTGGGAAGCTCGTAGTCCTCAAACGAGTTCTGCCCCAACATACCCAGGAGTGGGAGGACTTCAGCCAGTGACCAACTAGCAGAGTATACAAAAGTCCAGCCCCTGACTTCAAGGTGGACCACATCTGTAGCACAGTTTGTGCTACCCAAGCTTCCTTGTGGAATCAGACTGAAGCCAGTCTCTGTGGCCCCATGCTTGCCTAGCTCTTTTCTCTGACCTGCAGCACTTCCCCCACTCCCCTTCTCTCAAGCGTGCTTCCCTCAGTACATCACTTGAACAAGAATTCTTGTCTCAGGCTCTGCATCTAGGGAGCACAACTGAAGATACCATTTATAGAAATTAAATGTATATGTGTGTTAACAGCAGCACACATGTTAAGGAATACACATAAATTAAAAGGAAGTACATTCAACACATTAGAATTGCTATGGTGGAAAATAGGGATAAAAGAGAATAAATAAATAAATAAAATAAAAGAGAGGTCTTGCACTAACCAGTGTGGATACTATGACATGGATTGAGGACTGGTATAAACTCTACTCTGTACACCTGAAATCCAAAATAAACAAATAAACAAAAAGAGAGGTAGTTAGGTGATCTTTTTTTTTTTAGCAAATTCTTGTCTCAAAGTGTACAAATGCATTCTGATAGAGGCTCAAATTGTTTTTTCTCTAACATTTATTATTTGAGTATTTTTTTTACTTCCCAAGAGGTTAGAAAAGATTAAGAAAGGTAAAATCCCAGCCCTGGCTGGCAAAGCTCAGTGGATTGAGCACAGGCTGTGAACCAAAGCATCGCAGGTTTGATTCCCAGTCAGGACACATGCCTGGGTTGCAGGCCACAGCCCCCAGCAGCCCCCAGCAGCTCCCAGCAGCCCCAGCAACTGCACATTGATGTTTCTCTCTCTCTCTCTCTCTCTCTCTTTCTCCCTCCCTTCCCTCTCTAAAAATAAATAAATAAAGTCTTTAAAAAAAAGAAAGGTAAAATCCCAATTGGTTTTTATGGGTCTGGGCCAACCTTATTTTCCAGTATTCTAAATTTAAAATGTGTAAATAGTGCTAAATTTATTATTTCAACCAGGTCTTACTTTTTCCTCTTCCTGCTCAGCAACTGTCTATCACTGACCATCCCACACCCCTACCCTTTACCAGGAATAATTTGAAAACTTTACAGTCAGTATCAAAGCTACCAGAAGCATTTTGGTCTGAGTTCTTCTCTTTTGACAAGTTCTAAAAGTAAGCTGTAGATCACAAACACAAACACATAAAAACAGAGAAACAAATTTTACCATAGGAACTAAAAAATGTATTTCTTTCAGAATGTGTTTTGCATGTTTTTGATATCTCCATAATACTAGGCAAAAACAATGTGTGAGCTACTTTAATTGAATTTGCCACTATGCTTTTCTCTAAAATTCAATTAGTTTCAACTAATAAATAATGAATAATGATCACTGCTCTTCGTTACTACAAAAATCATTTAGACACAGTCTATTTATTTTAAAAGTTTGTAATTGGTGTTGAAAGAGAATATTTGAATATATTGGGTCTTCAACTTTTCAAGGAGGAATGTTCACACTCTTAATTTCTAAAAGTATTCTCATCTCCATTCTTTTAAAATTATCTCCATGATTTGCATAAGAAAGTTAAAATTACTTTCCAACACAATGTTTCTTTGCAAGTCTGCTTTGTAAAAGTTTTTATATTATCTGTAATCTCTTCCTTGCCCTGAGACAACATGTTTTATTTATCCTTCCCTGTTGGCTTGCTAAACTACCCAGCAAACACCCTGACAGATACTCAAATGTTTTGAACAACAAAGCTCTTTCTCTTAATAGCAGAAGTGGGTTGAAACTGTTGGGATGACCAAAGATTTCATCAGAACAGGCAATTAGCATAAGAAACTCTCCAGGTTTTCCGCAATAAAAGTGACTAAATCATTACTTAAGGATTTTGGGAAGGGGTTCTGCATTTTGCTTCTGGGTCAAAGACCCAGAGTCCCACCTACTCCATAGGTATATAAAGAATCACACTGTTATGCCTCCTGGTATCTTCTTTATAAAGCATAGACATGGACTTCAGGGATGAAGTTCAGACCCCTAGAGTAGGCTTACAATCTGACCACTGTCATACTCACACTCCCAGTATGACTTCTGTTTTGCACAATTCTATTTCCTTATATTCCCAGGCACCCCATGGGATTTCACCCCTGAATGGTACTACATACACTCTTCTACAGATGCAGTGCCCTGCCCTGTCACTCCACCTGGTGAACCAGATCGATGACTTTATGCCTACATCTCTCATCTCCTATGGTCTCAGAGCTATCAAAGTATTTGTGGGTCAGAAAGATGTTGGTGTTGAGAAAAAGTTTTTATTTCCACTTGGTCTACAGCTGGTCAGCAAGACTGGTGGCACAGCCCTTCCCCAAGTCATCCTCAACTCAGACCACTCAGGAAGAAACTCCCAGGAAAACATTTCCACTTATTCCCCTCACAGCCAGAGGTGGTTGCTCATCCTCTGAATTTCGATACCAACTCCAGCTCTTTCTCACATCGTCTCTCACTTACACATGCTCACTTCCTCCACCCTGAGGGTAGTCGTGCCCACGTATAGGAATTGCTGTCCTCTCAATCTCCATGTGTCATTGTTCATTCTAGGATTTATCTCTAGCCCAAGATTAACCTGAAAAGTTAACTGGCCTTTCTAGGAAACACTATACTTGACTGAAATTCAGTCTTAAAAGTCAAGGGGCCTGGAATTAGCTCCTTTGTTCTGTGTAAACTCTCCCATATTTCCCACAACACCCTCAAGTAAAAAGTGCAAGTCTTCAGTGCAAAACTCACAACATTTGACTAGATATAAGAGCAGCAAAGGTCCTAGGGCCAGCTTGATCATCTCTGCCAAGAGTTCCCAGGACAAGTGGTTCATCTCAGGAAGACCTGAGCTGTCCTCAAAGGCCTGATCCTTCTCTCCTCTGAGCAGACACCAGGAGACAGCTGGCAACACCAAAAAGTTAGGAGCAATGAAAGCTTTCATGGCTCACACCTTTCCTTCCTTAATTCCTGTCTTGCTTAGCCCTCTTACCCAAAAGATTCACTCTTCCCTTCAGATCCTCCCACTGTGCCCTCTGGAACCTTGTGGAATCATAAACAAACTATCCTCTGTACTAGCTTCTTAACTAAACATTTCATCTCCCACTTCCTGTACAGAAACTGTTTTTTTTCTCATTGGACATCATGTTCCCTGTAGCTTCACAGGGGACACAGCATCAGCTCACTTCCCCAGGGCCACCTGCAGACCTCTACACCTCTCTCTAACTTTTATAGCAACATCTTCCTCTTCTCTGGCAACATCTGCCACATCACCACCACTCTTGGAAGACATAATAGCACCCATCTTTTTGTATTTCTCCACCCAAGATTTGATGTCACCCTGAGCAATATCAACATCCACAGGGACTATACAACACCATGACCTCTTTCCTTGACCTTCTCATTGCCAGGGACCCACATATGCAGTTCACTCACAGCAACACTGGACTCGAAACAGGCACTCAAGGAACTAAATTAAAGCCTCCTGCTTTGGCACTACAACCTTTGCTCCTGCCCACTCTCTGATGTAGTTACTCCTTTTCTTGTTCCTCTAGTTCCTCCACTTTCTGGGTCCTCCAGTCCCACAACCCCTCCACTTTGTTCCAAACCACCAATCCTTCCTCGCTTCCTCATTTTCCTTCTCAACATTAGCCTTAGTATTTCACTTCTTCAGCAATCACTTGCCAATATTCTCAACTCCCTTGAAGATTATCTCTCCAAAGTACCTATGTGGCAAAAAGAACCTTATTTTTATTGTTTTATTCCAGTACTTAACTGGGGATACAATATGGTATATTTATCTTACATGTTATTATTTAACCTGCTAGCTTTATTATATTTTATTAACTTTTATGTTACTTTTCCTTTCATCATTTATGAGAACTTTCTTAGCTCTGTTCTGTGTAAAATACCATGTACTTGAAAATGCCAGGCAGGGAGGATGGTGGGGATACCCAACAAGAAGTGGGTTTGTAGCCAGATTGCCAGCCTAGCCAAGCATTCTGAATTAGGCACTTCCCGTACTTGTAGCATGGGGAAAATTAGCTAATTTTTAACTATACGATTATAATATTTTACTTTCCTTCTCCATTTTATAAATGAAGCAGGCATTCAAGGTGAGAATGCAAGAACTGGGTGGGAGTCACCTGCAAACCAGAGGCCTTTGTACTCTGGTTTGAAGGAAGAAGTGCCTTTTTTAATTTAATACTAAGATATGATATGAAGTACCCTTTCCCCTTTCTCTCCAGTGCTGAACCTCCAACTCAAAAACAAGTAAGACAAGTTGATTCAGTCAAACTGCTGCTGAGTTCCCTCTCTTCTCCCCTTTCCCCACTCCTTTCATTCCAGAAAAAAATTTACCAAAAGAGATAACTATGTGTAGTGTCTGGAGTCAGACATACCTGAATTTGACCCCAGCTCAAGTACTTATATGCCAGGACCTTGGACAAATTAATTTGTCCACTTTAAGTCTCAATTTTATCATCTGTAAAATGGATGATACTAAGTTTTTATAAAGATTAAAGGAGATTCAGGTAGTGTAGCCCCTCCCCTAGTATAGTATCTGGTGTATAGCAGTTACCTAATAAATATTTGCATTTAACTAACAAGCAAGCAGGATAGAAGGATGGATGGATGGATGGATAAATAGATAGATAGATTAAGCAAGACATACAAGTTTTGGATATCTCCAGTCACTCTGCTTTTAAGAAGTGAATGATATGTGATATGCATGACATTTCAGGAGAGATTCCTAAGAAACCAACAAGGGAGGAATTTTTGATAAATTGCCTTATTTCTGAAATTTCCTTCATTTATTTTGCATGGCTGAGGCAGGGTTTTATTACTGTAAGACAAAAAATAATCTGTATTATGGGGAATTATCCATCATTCAAGTCTCTAAAATTTTACACATAAACTCAAAGACTTTATGCATTTTATGAAAAAATAAATAAATGACTAGCATTGTAGGTGACTCGATTTTACTAACAACTTGTTCACAGTGACATCCTAGTTATAAAAAAACCCTACTTATCCAATTTACAGATACATAGTAGATGGGGAGAGTAAAATGATATGAATTAGTTTGAGCAGAACATTAAAAATGAGTTATGTAGTTAGAAAAAAGAGAGAGAAACTCTTCATGTTTCATACTTGTTTCTATAAAGGACTTTTACAGTTGTATATTCATTGAATTTTAAGTGCTGACCAGATAAATATGCTTATGTTCCTGAATTTAAATACAGTAAAGGCATGGTGATGGGATGACAGCAAAAATTTGTGTTAACTATGAAATAATCACTGCCATATTTAGATGTTCTGCTTTAGCTAGTCTCTCCCTCCCAACCACACACTCATATACACACACAAAGACACACAGAAATAAGCATGGACACACTTAGATATACATCTATACATGAAGAACAAAGGAAAAAATGATTGAAAAACAGACTCCACTTTCTAAAGTAACACATTATACCTGTAATTATGATTTTAAAATACCTTATCAATAAAAAGTGAGTCCACTTCAACCAATAGTCTACAAAATGGTGGGATGATGTTTGTATATAATTAATGCAGTCAGAAAAAGGAGCTGGTGCTCTTCATCACGGGACTAAACACACACCTGGCCCAGGAGTTGAGGAAGCAGAAAGAGGATGGGGAAGAAGGTGAAGCAAGCAGCCGGCCTGGTTGCTGCCCCACGCCGGCACCTGACAACATGTGTCAGATGCAGTACCATGTGCATTAACCTTCTGAATGCAAAAGTAGTGTGGAGGTTGCTGCTTTTCCATCCTCCAAATCTTGTAAAACGTATCTCTTGTGGCCCACCTCAACTGGAAACATATAGTGAAGGGAACTCTGAGAAACAAAGTTAAATCCAGCCAAGTTCACATATTCCAAAGCCATTGTAGTCCACCTTTTGTCAACATGGTACCCATATATGCCTTTAAATCATGTTTAACTTCTAAATAAAAACAGAAACAAAGTCCTGCTTCCAGCTAATATGATAAAACTCTTCCATGCACAACTGAACATAGCATGTGAAGCCCCTTACCATCTTTAAGAGATGTTCATTCAGCTCCTGATCCATGCAGGATGAGAACTAGTGTTCCCCAAGTATTCAACTGAAAGGTCTCCAGCTCAAGGGTTCCTTCGCTTAGAGTCTGGCAATGGCATGGGGTATTGCTAGATCTCTGCATGCTTCCTCAGAGCTGGGGCCACACACCTGCAGGTGTGCTACTGCTGCAAGTTTCCTGTAGTAAAAGCCCCTCTGAAAGGCCTGATGTGTGCTCAGAGGGTCACCTCCCCTTGTTTGCCCAACAATATCTTCTTTCAAAACCCCTAAAATTGTCTTGAAGACAATATTTTCATGACTGTTCACTAAAAAGATCTCAAGTAAATATGTAATGTCCCTCCAATTACAGAATCTACACCTCTATCAACACAAAGACTTTGCAATCTTTCTGCTTTTTTCCTTCTGAAAATTGAATTTCTTTCTCACTATCAGAATACGTTTTGAAAGAAATCGTGCAGCCAGATCCCAGCAGCAGCTGCAGTGGCTCTTGTCTTCTCAGGCTCTTCTTGCTCTCTCCCTTCTGCTGGAAACAAGGCCCACAGTGTGGCTGTCTTTGATGGGGTCATCAAAGTGTTCAATGATGTGAAGGCTCCAAAGTCCTTGACACCAGAGGAGCTGAAGAAGTGCAAGAAAGTGGGGCTCTTTTGCTTGAGTGAGAACAAGAACATCATTCGGGAAGAGGGCAGGGAGATCCTGGTATGTGACATAGGCTAGATTGTAGATGACCACTATGCTGTCTTTGTCAAGATGCTGCCAAAGACTGCCACTACACCCTGTATGACACAACCTATAAGCCCAAGAACAGCAAGAAGGAGGACCTTCTGGGCCCCTGAGTCTGCACCCCTTAACAGCAAAGTGATCTATGCCAACACCAAGAACCCCATCAAGAAGAAGCTGATGGGCATCAAGCATGAATTAGAAGGAAATTCTGACAAGAAGGTCAAGGACTGGGGCACTCTGGCAGAGAAGCTGGCAGGCAGTGAGTGCTGTTATCTCCCTGGAGGACAAGGCTTTGTGAACCCCCTCCAGCCTCCTGCCTGCAGCATCTAGCAGGCCCAGACCTGCCCATGGGGTTGCAGGCTGCCCACTTCCTGCCAGACTGAGGGCAGCAGGATGAGGGCAATCCCTTCATCCAGTTTCCAAACAGCCCCCTCAGCCCCTGAACTTTCATCTTCCTTCCACCCCTGACAGTTTTGGCCTTCCCAAACTGTTTTTGATCCTCTTATTCCTCTTGGGTTGAAGCAAAACAGGTGCCCCCATAGTCACTCCAGTATGGGAGGACCCATATTATTTAATGACAACCCAACTCTCCACCTGATCCTCCTTTTCCCACGCTGTCAACCTCTACCACAGCAGTGACTCTGTGCTTGTGTTTAGTTCTGTGCGTAAGTGGAATTTTGTGGAGATGACCCCTCCCCACACCACCTGGCTCTCCTCACCTTTTCTACCTGGCCATGGCCACTCATGGAAGGAGGACCTTCCATGATGGTAAGGGACCATCGATTAAAAAAAAGAAAAACACAGGAATAACAGGCCCACTTAATAGGAAGAAAAAGAAGAAAAAAAAGGACAACAACACACACAACTTAACACACACACACACACACACACACATCAAACAATCTAATTTCAAAAACAGGCAAAGAACCTAAATAGACACTTCTCCAAAGAGGACATACAAATGGCCAGTAGGCATATGAAAAGATGCTCAACATCACTAATCATAGAAATGTGAACTAAAACCACAGTGAGATATCACATCATATCTGTCAAAATGGCTATCAGTAAAAAATAAACCAACAAACATGTGTTGGCAAGGATATGGGAAAAGGGAACCTCCATGCACTGGTGGGAATGCAGATTTGTGCAGCCACTGTGGAAAATAGTATGGAGTTTCCTCAAAAAAATTAAAAACGGAAGTACTTTATGCCCCAGTGATTCTGAAAGATTCCAAAACACAAACTCTAAAGAGTATATGCACCCCTGCATTCATTTAGGTGTTACTTACAATAGACAAGCTATGGAAGCAGCCCAGGCGCCCGTCCGTCAGTATTAGAGTAGACAAAGCAGTGCTGCATATATGCAATGGATTATCACTTGTCCACTAAAAAAATTCTTACCATTTGCAATAGCATGGATGGACCTAGAGGTTATTATGCTATGTAAAATAAATCAATCAGAGAAAGATAAATACCTCATGATTTCATTGATATGTGGAATCTAAAGAAGAATATAAATGAATCGATAAAACAGAAACAGACTCATAGATAAAGAGAACAGATTGATGGTTACCAGAGGGAAAGGGATATGGGGGACTGGGTGAAAAAG
The DNA here is from genome assembly GCF_004126475.2 of Phyllostomus discolor. NCBI lineage: Eukaryota > Metazoa > Chordata > Mammalia > Chiroptera > Phyllostomidae > Phyllostomus > Phyllostomus discolor. Next base: position 58,797,257 of record NC_040904.2, read on the forward strand.
GTGAAGGGATTGAGAAGTATAGATTGGTAGTTACAAAATAGTCACGGAGATGTAAAGTACAGCATAGAGAATATAGTCAATAATGCTGTAATAACTATGTGTGGTGCCATGTGGGTACTGGAAATATCAGGGGAACACTTTATAAAGTATACTATGCTGCATACCATAAATTAATACAAAATGATATTGAATATAAACTACAACTTAAACTTTTCAAATAATAATAAAAATTAAAAATAAATTGAACACAGTAAAAAAACAATAGAAAGTTAAATTAAATAAGTTGCAGTGTTAAATTTTGATAAGGGATTTACTCTATGATCAAAACTCTTACCAGTCTATTTAAAGCCCTATTTATCTGTTGCTTATTGATTCTCATTTCCTTCTTTTTCGTGTGCAAAGTACAAACTACTAATCTTCACATGTTTAATTGCTCTCTCTGAACACTGGACTCAGGCCAAAATCTGTCCGTTTTATTTTCCTCTTTGATTCTGGGACATAGTGCACAGCTGAGAATAAAATGAGGAATTATCATTAAGACAAATAAGGTTATAACAGTCAGTTGAGCCAAGAAATGAGAAGTATTCTAAGTAAGAATAGTTATTAGCCTGATTTTTAAACATTCATGTTTATCCTCAAGTAACTCCATGTGAATTTGTTCAAGAAATTTTTCTTTGCTTCATTTTTACCAGTATTTCATATATTTTTAAAAATGCACTATTTTAAAATAATAATATTTTTCTTTCTTAATAACTACCATCATTACATCATATTATTAATTAAGCAATATAAACAGTATAAATTTTATAATATAAAAACTTTTGATGTCATTGTAAACAGTATTGAAAAACATATGAGGTATGCTAGGTATATGCTAGTTTTGTGTAAATTAACCTATATAAGTGCTATTGTGGTATCCATTTTATACATGAGGAGACTAGGGCCTGGAAAGGTAAATTGCCAGTAAGTCACAGAAACTGTTACAACAGAGACAATATAATCCAAGTCATTCTTAACTACTAAATTCTACCAGGTAATGATAATACTTTGCAATTTATAAAATGTTATCACATAATCTCCTCACCAAAATCAAGATGTGAATATATCCATTTTCAAGCCAAAGTTTCTGAGACTCAGAAAAGTTAAATAATCTTTCCAAAGTCAAACAGCTGAGGCATGATAAATTCAGCACAAAAACTCAGTTTTCTCCCTGTCTATATTTCCTCTTCTCTACTGGGCTTTTAGAAAATAGCTTAAAATCATCAATCTGTGAAATAGTAAAAGTTCTTGTTTTCTTTTTACATCTCACTGTTACCTATAAAATATCCAGAATTTATTACATTTAGTGGCCATTTGTTGGGGGGGTACATTTGTGCTATGTAAGGATTGATTTGGAAATTAAAACCTATACTATAAGAAGGATATTTCTTTCTGATCTATCACAATTCTTCGTAAATTTAATTCATCATTTGATGTGTGCTAATAATACAGCACTGGCCAGGGAGTCAGGAGATTCTGTTTTTATCTGTAACAAGTGAATCTGGAAGAGTAGCTTATCTGCTCCAGGCTTCAGCTTCCCCATCTGCACAAGGAGAGAGCACTCCAAGTTCTTTATGGCTCTCTACAGCTCCAGGAATTGTTATAAATCAGTATGTCTTTACAGGACACTTTTCATGTGCTTTACTGTCTGTGGAGAGTATAGAGAGAAATCTATACAGATTTTATTCATCAGGGAAGCTTTAAAGCATGTGTCGGTAAATTACAACATGTCACATACAGGGAAGATGGATGTTACTAATAATGCACTGAGCTGTTTCTATGTTCCAAGAACTGTACTAAGTGTTTTCATATGTGTACTGCCTTGTTACACAATTCAAAGGCACCCCAAGAACTTGAATCAGTTCACCTGGCAGTGTTGACTGGGCACAGCTGAACCTGCTCCTTCTATTGCCAATGTTTTTTATACTCTAATTTCACTTTGACATCCTACCTTAGTACTGTTTTTTTCCATGCTGTTAACTGGTTTCTTCTTGTATTTTTCCAAGTATTGAACACATTCAGTTAAAATATAGCCAAGGGTCAGAAGCCAGAGTCAGAAATTATGTAACTTTAAAATATTATATACATACATATGGCATATAAACACATTTAAAATAATAAATTCATTTCAAATCCTAAAAATTTTTAACTTATTTAAGAATTTGCAGTAATTAAAATTTAACAGAAAAAAATAATAATTATGTTTAAAAACTGTTAATACACTGCAATGTGAAAGTAAGGCTGAGCATCACTTCTACTGCAATATGCATTGAAACCCACTACATTCTTTTTCTTTTCCCTAAGTGCAAATGTTACTCTAACGTGTTGGTACAAATTATATTTAACTTGTTCTCTTTATTTAAAAGCCTTATGTTTTATGTTAGGAGAGGACAGTTGTAAAATTATTGACTGTACATTAGTCTCATACTGATTTCAAAGGCTATTAACCAATACAAACAGCATCTCAGTGGCTGGGAATTCGCTTCAAACGCAGCATACTCCGTAGTGGTTCATCTTTACGATATGTTTCATACTGTATGCAAAATACCAAAGGTATAAGCAACAGAATTGTTAAAGTATCAAATGATTTTATAAGATAAATATTTAGTATGTATAAAGAATCAAAGTATATATCTTCAATAAATGTATAACATTGGCTTTCTCTACAACAACAAAAATGATATTTATTGAGCATCTGCTATGTTCCAGACATTTTTCTGAGTAATAAGAATATCATGGAAAATACTATATCACCTTTTTCCTTGGAAACAACATACGTATGAACACTAGGATTTCTTATATTACTTTAGCTACATGCTCAGGTTTATGTATTCAAAGGGAGCTAAATAAAATATATCAACAAATAAAATCTTCACCACATATATCTACTCAAGGTAATCCAGTATCTCTGGAATCAACTGAATATGTCGACCCTTATTCTTCTTTTTTGGCTTTTTTCCACCGTATAGGTGTGAAACCTTTAGGTGTATGTGCTTAAATATTTCATGCTTATACAAATGGTGCTAAGAAAAGACATTTTTTATATTATGCTCAAATTAAAATGTAACAGTTTTTTTAAATAACATTTGTTTTTTGGCTAGAATTTGATAAAATCAAAATATGCAAGACAAAATAGGTTAGAAAACATAGGTGTTTCCTCAGTGTAGATTAGGAATTCACAAAAAGCTTAGAGTCATCAACAGCAACAAAGCCTATAAAGTTAAGCTAAGATTTCACGCAGGGCTGAGCTCAAAGGAAAAGGACTTCTGGAAGGGTTGTGCATATTTTCTCCTTCCAAGCTTAAATGTTGGGAAGCAGAGGTAGAACCTATGACTAATTGATATGTTGAAACTCCTGGCTCTTTCAGGGACTCAGCCTCCTTGGCACACTCATGAGTACAAGGTATTCTCTGCAGAGACCAGAACAGAAGAGACTCATACAAAATGCAGGGGATAGCTTAGTAGGTCTCAAAAAGAAAAGAGCTCCTTAAATGCACTTATAAAAGCGGGATAAATAAAAAACCCTTGAGTATTAGAAGTTCAGAAAACCACAAATAATTTGACTAGCCACCAACTTAAAGATAAGGTATGTGGGCTCCAATTTGTGGTCCCAGATTAATTCATATGTGGCATATTTCAATTCACTTCCATGTATTTTGCCTAATATGCAATAACACTAGTGAGTCTTTGACATCTTTTTTATATTTGGATCAGTGTTTTCATTTTTAGCAATGCTTTTTGTTTAAACCTAAAATAAAATGTGACAGCTATTCAGAAAATTTGAATAGGCATTGTACTTAAAGAGATACTTGTAACTTCTATTTAATAGAAATTCAAGATCCAGGTATCAGTCAGAGTCTCAATAAGAAACAGTTTTCACCCCAGAAGGATCAGTGAAGATTTTCACAAGCCTTGCAGAAGAGTGTAGGGATAAGGAAACAAGTAAGGCTCAGTAAGGTGCTTGGAAACAAGTAATAGTAGGAGGCCATTACCACCCTTGAGATTAAAGAGACTACAGGGAGGAACCATTGGTCCAATAATCCAGTGAGAAAAAGAACCAAGAAGACTGAGCCTCCCAGACAAAACTAAATACATCAAAGAGTGAAACCACTGCTAGAGACTCAATGCCAAAGCAGGGAGGGAGACAGGAAAAGATGTTCCAACCTCTCACCCTTCAGATATCCTGCCTCTGCCTCATATTAGCTACACTCAACAAGATACCAATCTCCCAATGAACAAACCCAATCCCCCATGGGCCAAACCCAACCAGAAACTAATCATCAGGAAGACCATATGAGTCCCACACTAGGAGTCAACTTCCCAAGGAATAGAGTAGGAAAGAGAAGAATAGAAAATGGACTTGGGATAGGTATGGAGTGCAAATGCAGATTAATTAGAATACCATGATAGCTAACTGCTCTTGAGACTTAAGATAGGAATTGGAAATGTAAACTGGATGCTTTTTGGAGTTCACCAAGTGACAACAGTATGAAAAGAAAAAAGCATTTAATTTATTCCCTAAGAAAGTAGTTGTGGCAAAGCTACTACAAAGTAAACAATTTAAAGCCTATGCTCCTAATTCCAGAGCTTTTTCTCTGAAAAAAAAAAGATATAAGTGGAGTCATATACAGGGATATTCATTACAATACCCATATAGCCAAAACTTTAACTCAAATGTCTACCCACAATTGTATATTTATGCAATGAAATATTCTATCATAATGTGAATGAAGAGACTAGAGTTATAAACAGTGACACGGAAAATTCTTATTAAAATTATGTTGAGCAAGATGGAGACAAATATATTCACAGATGTATAGATCTATTTATATGAAGTTTAAAAGCGGTATTGTTTAGAGATACATGCATATGTGGAAAAAGTATAAAGGAAAACAAACAAATGATCACTGTAAAAATGAGCATAGTGATGACCTCTAAGGAGAGTGTGACAGAAAAGAGACACGTAGGGGACTTCTGACACTCTGTTCACGTTCTGTTTTTTGATCAGGATGGTGTACTAGTCTGCTAGGGCTGCTATAATGGAATACCACAGTTTGGGGGACTTAAACAACAGACATTCATTTTCTCACAGTCCTGAAAACTGTAAAGTCCAAGATCACAGCACCATCATGGTGGACTGAGGCCTCTCTTCCTGGCTTTTAGATGGGTGCCTTCTCACTGTGTCCTCACATGGGATTTCTTCTGTGTGCTTGTGGGGTGCTAGAGAGCTCTCTACTTTCTCTTCCTCTTCTTTGAAGCACACCAGTCTTATCCAGTTAAAGTCCCACCCTTGACCTCACTTAACCTTTATTTCCTTCTTATAGGCCCTGTATCCACAGAGGTACACTGGAGCTAGGACATCAACATATGAAATTTGTGAGGACACTATTCAGTTGATAACAGGTGGTGTTTACATGGATGTTTCCTTTACAATTACTTGCTTCAGTGTATGTTATTTTATGTATTTTTCTATATGTGTGTGATATTTTGCAGAAAAAAAATATTTTAAGTTATTACCTGAGTTTCTTTTACTTGGATATTTTGAATTTTGTAAATAGGAGCCTTCTTAGTAATTAGACAGATATTTCCTTTCCAGAAAACTTTATGTTTTGAAGTAATTTCCTTTGGTTCCTAACCTTTAATTATAGCACTCACTGAATATAATAAATTAGAAGGAAAAATCCTAAAAACACTTTATTCCTGCAACCTCTATGGAAAAAACACCTTAGGTACATCTTGATTAATGGAAATGATTTGTCCCAGAACACACATTCCAAGCATCTGTATTAGAAAGGAGATATGGTGCAGAGAATATAACTGTATGATTTCAGAAGAGAAGAATTATAGTATGGAAACATCGTTAAATAATTAAAATAATATCATTGTGCTGAAAATATATAAAATTGAATTCTGAGTGGCTTTGGACTCAAGGTAATTTATCAGGGTAAGTAAGGGTCTGGGCTAGTGATGAGAAAGTGATGTACTCTGGGATCCAGACGGAGAAGTAGGCAGAAAGCAGGACCAGCGTAGGGGCGAAAAGGTCTACTGAAAGTAAATGCAACTTGAAATAGAGTCGTAATATGAAGTGCAAAATTATTTATTCAAAGAATGATGTCTTAATATAACATAATTGATTTCTATTCCTTGAAATTTAGAAAGTTCCATTAAACTTTGGCATGAGTTTTCTTTCATATACGAGCATGTTAGAGATGTCACTTATCATGGGTAATGAGAAATATTTAAATAATAATTTTGCAGGTTTGAGTAATTTCTTTGTCAGTTTTTAAAACTTTTTTTTTCTACTTTGAAGCGCAAGGTGTTCTGAAGCTGTACTGAGGCTTTCTTTCTCTGTTGAACTCTTTTTCCCAACATACTTTTCTCATGACCTAAAATGTTTCCATGTGCATTAGTTGTTTTTACACTTGTTCATTTTTTTCTTTTAAATGACTTTTCCTGGAGCCCCCTTGCCCTTCCTGGTTAGCAGACATTAAGAACTATAGAGATAAAGGTTTCAGCAATTGTTGTATCGGCAGAGGTGAGACCAGAGCATGGCGCCAAAAGGCAGGTACCATGCAAGGAGGTAGGAGTCAAAGGAGAGTTCCGTCTTTGTTGAGTTAGGCAGCATTGTCTCCAAACTGCCCTGGGCGCACAGAGGCCCTGGCGAAATTCAAACCGCAGGTAGAATTTAGTTTTTAAACACCAGTGCTTATGCACCATCACTATTTTTTAGATTATATCTCTTTTACTTTGAAAGTAAAGGGAAAAAAGATAGAGCTTTTGATGTAACGTGGATTAAATAAACTGTCTCCATTATTTTTCAACTATTTACAAACCTCCCTAAATTTTTGGCAAGTTTTTTTCATCCATTTGCCTACTCTCTGATTGTCTAGTAGCTAGAAAGGACTGGGGGGTGGCCTTACCATGACAGTTGTTCCATAAAGGACATCACCAGAGCAAGGCCTTATGCATAGATAGGAATTACTATAGTTATGCAGCTAAGAGTTATAATTCAGGTTTCCTAAAAGGTCTTAAAAACTGGAAGCCAAAGTAAAACTTTAATTATAAAAGTAATTAGTACATATTTATTTCAGACCTCCAGAACAGAAAACTACAGGCATATGACTTCTTTTTAACATAAGTTCCTAAATCAAAAGATCTTTAATGTATCATTCAAATTTTACCTGCATCACCACTAAGCTCTCTAGCATGTTGCAAATGACTTAGAATGGGAAGGGAAGCAGAATACAAGGAAAAGGGAATTGGGCCAAGAATAGTGTTTGGGTTCTAATCTTCCTTCCATCTGCCAGATGTCTCTGAATACATTCAACTCTTGATCCTCGGTTTCTTCATCTGTACAATGTAGACAGTAACACCAGATTATCTGTCAGACAGGATTATTTTAAAGATCAAATGAATTCCTCTTAGCCATCTCAGAAGCCATTTTAGAAGCACCATTCAGATGCTTCTACCAAAGGGCAGAAAACCAAAGGTAATCTGTCCTCTGCCTTCCACAGTGTCTTGTCCTGCCAGTGATTTCATTTCTGAAAAATCTATAGTCTCCATTGTTTTTCACATGGCTCCTTCACCTTCACAAAGTGGTCAAATCACCTGAATTATAGAACAAAGAAATAAAACAAAATAAAAAACATTTCCCTCTCTGCCAAACTTGTTTAAAAGCCTCTACACTTATTTTACCTCCCTCCTAATTATTCCCCAATCTGTTATGACGGGGCCTTGCCCCCCACTCTACTGAAACCATTTTTTCTGGGACACCAACTGCCTCCTATTTGTAAGATTCAGTAATAATTTTAGGGCTCACATATAACACTTGACACCCTCATTTATATAGCCCATGAGCTTACAAGGGTTTCCACATTTTAAATTGTTATAAATCAAAAGAAAAATAATATGGTTGATATATGAAAATTATATAGCATGTGAATGTCAGTGCCCATAAACAGAGTTTTATGGGGACACAGCGACACCTATGTGTTTGTCTATGGCAGCTTTTGAACTTCAGAGGAGGCGAAGTTGCCTGAAAAGCCTAAAATACATACTATCGGACCCTTACAGAAAAAGTTTGTTAATGCCTACTTAAGCTCCCTTCAGCCAAAGTTTCAGGATGCCTTTTCTGAAAAAGCTCCTACTTCTCTGATAAGTCCTCCCACAGCTCTTGTGGAAATGGAACTAAGCAATATATGCAAAGTACCTAAAATGGCATCTGTTTCAAGGTCTGTGTTCAAATCAATGTTTGCTCTTCTGTCTCTTGGCTCTTTCCCCCTCATCTGTCCCTTAGAACTATGTTTCCCAAGATTTCATCTGCATTTTATCCTTCTCTTTTCACTTTTTCTTGCATACCTCATTTCCTCTCACAGCCTCAAGCATCAACTCTATACACATGACTCAAAAAATTACATACTCTAGCCCAGATCCTGCTTTACCTGGGTGCCCTTCAAGAAAGCAAGCTGAGTGCATCCAAAATTAAACCCATCTTTCCTCTAAAATATGTCCCTTTTTTTCATGACCTCCATCACACTGTCATCCACCCACCACCTCCCAGCCCAGAAATCTCATCTTTTCCTTTCTACCTCTTCCCCACTCTTCATGTCCAGCTAGTCAATGAATCCTTTCCACTGCTTTTTGGAAGTTTGTCCCAACATCCACAGAGTCACCATTTTAAGTTGTCTTCATTTCTTTTCTGTAATTTTTAACTAATCTGGAACTTCTAACCCAGTGGACCCACAGTTTGGTCCTATTTGCATCTATCCTCTACATTTCTACTAGAATTACGTTTCATTTCCCCATGTAGCGAATGGGATCATAGGACTTCCTGCTGATTGACCCCGGTGACTCTGATTACCCACAAAATATGTCCACACTTGAACCTGGCCTTCTACAATCTTGTCCTCACCTCATCCATTCAGTCCTTCAACAAATATTACTAAGCATGTACTATGTGCTAGTACTATGCCAGATTATTGGTGAATAAGGCCACCAGAAGGGGGATTCCAATTCAGCAGAACAGAACAAGATTAAACAAAGTAGCAATGCATTTCCTTTTTTCCCATGTTGGAAAAGGCACACTGTCAAAGTGACCTCTGTGTAGAATACCTTAACCTTCAAGGCAAGGCTTAAATACCTACACTTGTGTGGACACTTTCCCCAACTTGTAGATATCAGAGTTAATTCTGGCCTTCTTTATATTTTCTGGGCAACCTCTAATATTTAAACACAATATTATACATTCTTCCTGTTCTTACCTCATTAGATTGTCAACATCATATATTCAGAGACTGTCTCCTACTGATGCCTCAGGCCTAATCCAGTGGTCATTATAGGTGCTTTGATTAATTAATTGTGTCTCTTCTAAGACTAAAGACCAAAAACTGGCTTATATCTACATTATAATAATAAGCAATATCTGAAAAAATCAGAAAGCAAAAAAATAAAGAGACAAAATGGTGCTCATGGATAAATAGTATAAATAAAGTAGTATTTTGTATTTTAGGTAATTAATTTTAATAATTGGCTTTTACATTTTTTAATTCAGGAAAAGCCAAATAATTTGCCATTAGAGGCATACTTAGAGGCTGTTAAGATTTTTATCTGCTAATTTTGCCTCTCATTTTGGCATGTTCAAAGTATATTTTAGCAAAATATGAATCATCTTTTTTGCTAAAAAATATGTGAGACTATTATCCTCATGATAATATATTTGTTTTATATGAATAATAATTTTATATCCTGTAGATCTTCAAGTCATAAGCATGCAGAAAATAGAGAATGATGGATGAGCTGTGGAAAGATTCAAGGAAATAATTATAATAATAACTTCTCTAATATTTAAGATGTGCCAAAGGGGAGATCCAGGAAATTACCAAGCAGTTAACATCAATACTAGGAAAGAATAAGAACAAATAATAATAGAATTGATCAGGAAGTACTTATGCAAGAACAATTTAATGAGCAACCAGCAGCATGAGTTCATCTGGAAAGATCATGAAATACAAACCAGACAGAAAGTGTGAGTACAAGCAGCGTCAGCCAAAAGAACTGAAGTCTGTCAACTTCAAATTATGCCCATAACCATGTTAAAAAAAAGGTGTTTTAAATTAAGATAATCCTATAAGAATAAATATAAAATTACCCTTTGGTTGATATAAAGACAGCAGTTAATTTTAAAAAACTTGCTATTCACAAGATACCTTCCACCCAACCACACCTTCACCACAGGACTCCCAGCAGTGTATGTGTGTGCCAGTGGTATTACTTCAATGCTCTTACTCCATCTCCCAACAAACAACTGCTCAGATCTTCCTAATAAGTGATTTTCAAGCCAGCCAAACATGGACTGTTTATGTAGGCTGTCTATGTGAGCGCCTCCAGCATAAAAACCAGTACAGATAAAATTCTGACAAGATAATAGCTATTAGCAGTCCAGAGGCTGCAGGTGAGTGCATCAAATTTTACTTTTTTAAAAGATAATTTCTTAATGTATAAGGAAGTATTTGGCCTGCAGGGTCAAGTTAAATATTCTAAATGGACCACAGAAAGCTTTATTCATTAGGAGTTTTTGCTAGCCTAAAGGAGATCAAATCAGCTATAACATCTCCCCTTTGTCAAAGACGTGCTCTTCACTGGTTAGGTAGGAACCACCTGCTTGGACCAGGAATGATGCAGCTCAGTCAGCAGGTGGGAGTGTGCTCTGGGCCAGCAGGAGCATTCTCAAAGTGGCCGGGGAGCAGCATCAGCCAAGTGGGCAGCCTGATATCATGACCTCTGTAGTAAGTAAAGGAGGGCCAGAATGATTGTGTGAATGAACTTTCTGATGGTAATAAAGAAGGAGCCACCCACCATAACTGAGCCAACATAATAAATATGGTAGGAAATATTTGGATTGCATTCTGAAGGTAAAGGGAATTTGACTAAAACTGGAACAGCCTCACCTCACCTTTCCTCAGCTAATTAAATTCAAACAAAACTTTGCAAATGTCAACATTTTTCTAGAATGTTTAATTTGAAAGTCTGTTGAGCTCTCTATATAGGTCAAAATATATATTATTTGCCATCCTAAATACCTGCCTTGGTACTTCCAGATACTTCATTTCTCAGCACCTTCAATTTTTATCATTTATTATATAAAACTTCATTTTTTAAGTTAAATAGTTAAGAAATTGATACAATTCTTATGTCAGTACAGAGCATGATATATTAACAATAATTAGTGTTAAAACTAATATTCATAGATTTAAAACAGTCACAGATTACAACTCTCTTGTTGGGAATTTTATTTCTGTAGTATTTTTTCATTCTTTCTTATCATTTATCAACATTTTTGTTGGTGAATATGGTTACCTTGCTTTTTTTAGAAAGTGAAGTTAATTCAACATTAAGTTGATATATGTTCAATTTATGATATCTTCAACTATTGAAGTTAAGAGTAGTTTTATTCCTATTAGTTTTCTCCTCTTTCCTCATGAACATTTAATTTTTAAATGTTTAACTCCTAGTTAAAGCAAAATATAACTTAGAATAACATCTTTACTTCTTTTAGATTTTTTCCAGCCTTCACAAATTCTAATTATATTCACCAACTTATTGGATAATATCCTTATGCTTTGGTGGGGTACAAACTTGGCAAACATTCCTTCTCCATCTTCATAAATTAAGGTGACAAGAAATAATAGAAATCTTGCCTGATAAATAACCTATGAGGTTTATAACTTTGTTTTTTTAAGAGGTTACATTTGTGAAAGATAAAAAGTAGGAATGATGAAGCAGTTGTTTACTCACTCTGCATACTCATTTCTGACAGTACACTTTACAGACAATTGAAATAAATTACCTGAGATATAGACCCTCATTATAATACATAGCACTGTAAATCTTGGTTATAGTTAATGAGGCTATCTATATGCCCCAGTCAAGGGTGTTGGATAGTGCTGTTTTGTTGTCATAGTAATCTCTTTCTCTATATTCCTATAAAACTATTTAAAACAGGATATTAATTCTGTTTAAATATTTTGAGTAAAATAGATCCCTTAGGATTTCTTAGAATAGTGACTGTGTATTTGAATATTTTCACAACATAATATTTAGAATTATCGTGGTTAATAAGTTAACATTTATTGAGCATTAACTACAGACCAGGCACCCTCTATTTGCTTTACATGTATTAATTCATTTAATCCTCATTCACACTGAATTCGGTACTATTAGTTCCTACATTTTGCTGATGAGTAAACTAAAGTATAGGATGCCAAATAACTTTTCCAAGTTCACACAACTAGTAAACAGGATATTCAAACCCTTTATTTTAAGGAAAGATCCAAATGTCAACTATAATAGCCTGACCAAGCTCCACTGATGCCTCGTGAGAGAATGGACAACGGACTCCAGGTTTCTGAACTCCTAGTTAACATCTCTTATCATAAAACCAGGCTACATTTTATCTTCAAGAACAGTACAAGCACAGGCACACTCACAGGTGGAAGTCTTTGGGCTTGTGGTTTAGTGCCAGCAAAAACTGCCCACAAATGGTGCCCCTGATACCCTCATTCTCCAAACAGTTCCTGTGCAAAGTTCCCTCCCTTTTTGTTCATTTCACTGATTTTTTATAGTGAAGTAACTGTTATATAAACTTTGGGTAATATTGACAAACATAAAACATAATTTTAAAATACCCATAATTATTACATTCAGAAGTGATCCCTTTATTCCTTTTAGTGAATATATATCTAATCTTTCTATGTTTCTGTATGTATATGTGTGTATATATATGTTTGGGTCTATGTTTTAGATATTTTGAATAACTACATACACACTGTTCCATAAACTGATTTTCACTAATTTACATATCATGAACATTATCCATATTAAATATCCTTCTACATTTCTCTGAGTGGATAAGTTTTATTTCAGATGTATTACAATTTATTTAACCAACCCTCTATTTCAGGAACAGTAAGGTTTTTTCCAATTATGCGCTATTATGCATAATATCCTTGTATATAAATCTTTGTATATATTCATGATTATTATTTAAAATAAATTCCTGGTTGATGAGGTTATGCAACAATCCTATAATATCAGTTTTTTCTACTTGTGAGAATACCAGCTTTCCTACATCCTTGCAACAATTGAATTCTGGTATTATCATCTTTTGTCTTTAACCATTGATAATTTTATAGGTGAAAAAGTGCACTTTGTTTTAAATTGCATTTTTATTACCTTTTCACATTAATTAGGCATTGCACTTCTTTTGTATACCCTGTCAAATTTTTGCTCCAGTTGAATTATCAGGGTTGCATCTTTCATAGATGATCTAGAACCTGACAAAAGCCAAGGCCTGGTCTCAGCGGAAGTGAGGCACGCTGCCTTACTCACCCAGCAATCCAGTGCCCGCTGCCCTGTAGTTCCATGTTCCTACTTCCAGCTTCACAGTGATGGTTCAGACTGATCCTGCCTTATATGGCACACACAGAGAGGAAAGGGAAAAAAAAGAGTTAATTTACACAAAAATTTCAAATTTTAAATAGTACAAAAAATTAATCAAGAAGATATCAGTAAGTTTATCTCTTTTTAAAAAAATATCAAAAAGCTAATACATCCCTGAGCAGCATGCAAAGTGCCTGCTTTTCACTACAAATGACTGCCATTTATTAAAGCATCCATGATGTGCCAGGCACAGTGTCCAAAGCTTTTATATAGACTCTTTAACCCTGACAAAAGCTTAGGGAACATCATTATATTACATGTTAAAACATCCAAAGGAAAAAGGACTCATGGACATGACAACAGTGTGGTGGTTGCTGGAAGGGAGGAGGTATAAGGGAACTAAATGGTAATGAAAAAACATACAATAAAGGCTAAATAAAAAATAAAATATCCACATCCGAGGGGTAACGTGTAGGCGCATGGTGGGGCTAATGAGCAGCAAAGCTGGGTTTTCCCTTTAGTGTTGCATTTAAGCTGAACCATCACTCTCCACAATAATAATGATGCCATTAATTTCTTGGAAATTCTTTCTTCTCATCTGCTGATGTCTGATAATATAACATCGCCAGGAGCAAACCCCACCCTTTTAACAGGTTTCACCCAAAACAGCTGATTCTCTAAGAAACCTACAGTCTTCAAAATTATGATCATTTCTAAAACTAAGTTAAAATTTAGTACAGACATAGCTATGTTTAATAATTTATAGCATTAAATTGATTTAAAAATATAAAGCTCTTGTAAATCTTCAGCGATAATCAAAGGAGCATTTCCTAATTTCACTCGCGGAGTCTGGAATGTAGTCGTCACCCACTTCTCTTCAAAGGCCATCTCTCTCCCAGTTACAATTGCCAGTGGGACATCTGTGCAAAGCCCTTAAATTAATAAATCTGATCCGCTGCCTCTCATAACCAGCTCAATACATCTCACCACACCCCCACTCCACTTATTTTTTTAAGTCCCCTCTAATCTGTCTTGGCATTGTTTCTCATCCTAATGTAGTGCAGGTCCTTTTACTTCCGGTCTGGTCCACTGTTGTCTTTGCTTCTAGCATCTTTATACTCTGATCTACCCTATGTATCATGCTCTTCCTCAAAGGCCTGAGTCACTCCTCAGTCACCTAATTAAACTGAAAGCGCTTTACTAATTTCTGAACTCCACATTCACGCTAGCCCCATCTTTCCTGTTCTTTCTACCACTGTTCTTGCTTACCACTATGAATGCATAAGCTCTTATGCCAGAGAAGCTGGAATCTTGGCTCTGTCCCTTACAAATCATGTAACCTTGAGCAACTTGTTTAACTTCTCTACCTTAGGCTTCTCATATGTAAGTGGGTATAATAATGTACCTATTTATTGATGAGTTTTCTGTGTGATGAATTAGGTTAATAGATATGAAGAGCTTAATGGGTTCTGAAGTACAGTAAGTATTCAATAAGTGATAGCTATTGTTATTATTATTAATACACTCTACAAAATTCTCTACAAAATTCTTTCAATCCTCCTTCCCATACAAATAATAAATGTTTTGCCAAAGTACTTTTACACATGCTGTTCCCTTGACTCCCAGTTCTAACATTCTATCCATCAACACTCATCTTAAACAACACTTCTGCTAAGATATATTGCTCATATAGGCTCAAAGTCAGTCTTATATCTATTTGCATTTGTGGGAATTCTTAACACATGCCAGGCGCCCTGTGCATGTAATGAACTGAGATAGGGCCCTGCCCCAAAGGCACAATCTAGTGGGGCAGAGGGATGCTGTCTCCTTCCTGGGTGAGCACATGCAGGGCTCCATGTCTTCCTCAGCTTTGCATTCCCACCATGTGCTCCTATAGAAACCCATGCTTACTACATATTTAGTTACATCGTAGAAAAGTTGGTGTTTTTAATTTTGTGAAAATTCAAAAAATGTGTTACTATATGGTAACTCTATCTGAACATTTTGAACAGAGTAGTTTCCAAAATGGCTGTACCATTTTACATTCTTACCAACAATGTCTGAGGGCCCCAATTTCTCCCATCCTCACCGATACTTGCTATTATCTGACTTTTTTATTCTAGCTATCCCAGTAGGTATGAAGTAATATCTCATTGTGATTTTGACTTTTATTTCCCTGATTACTAATAATGTTGAGCATTTTTTCATGTGCTTATTGGTCATTCACCCATCTTCTTTGAAGAAATATCTATTTGGATCCTGTGCCCATTTTTAAATTAGGTTATTTTTGTTTTTATTATTGACTGAAAAAAGTTCTTTATATGCTCTGTATACCAGTCTTTATCGAGTATATGATTTGCAAATATATTCTTTAATTCTGTGGATTGTTTTTTCAACTTTGTTAATATTGTCCTTTGAAGCATAAAAGTTTTTAATATTAATGAAGTCCACTTTATCTATTTTATTTGTGTTGCTATAAAAAATAAAATCTGGATGCTTTTTCTTTCTGTTTCTTGTCTGATTGCCCTGGCTAGGACCTCTAATACAATTACAATATTGAATTGTGGTGTGGAGAGCTGACGTCTTTGCCTTGTTCCTGATCTTAATGCAGAAACATTGTCTTTCACTATTAAGTGTGATGTTAGTAAGTGTTTCATAAATAACCTTTACAGGTTCTTGAGTGTTTTTATCATGAAAGGTCATTGGATTTTTGTCAAATATGTTTTTCTGATTTATTAAGATGATCCTGTAGTTTTTTGCCTTGGTTCTATTGAAATGGTATATTACACCAATTGATTTTGGTAAAATAATTTTGCATTTCTGTGAAAAATCTCATTTGGTGATGGTATATAATCCTTTTTTACATGTAACTGGATTGATTTTCTATCATTTTGTTGAGGATTTTATATACATTCATAAGAAATATTTGGCTGTAGTTTTCTTTCTCCTGAGGGTGACTGACAGCATGACTTGGAACTAATGCTGCTTCCTTTTTTCTTGGAAAGAGTTTATGGACATGCACCCACCCCATGGGTTGAGAGACCGAGCCCCTCTGGTGTCCGAAGGTCCACCCTCCAGCAGGGACCCAGTTGTGTCCCTAAGGACTTGCCCTTGAGCAGGTTGGAGGTTAGGCAGTGGGCTGGGCACCATGGAGGTCCTTACCCACTTCACCAAGCAGACCTAGGGCTGGAACTGGAACTTCAGAGCCACTCAGTACACATGTGTGTTGCTTAGATATGTGTTAGAGCCAAAGCTGACAAAGAAAATGTGGTAATGAAGCTTTAGAAATGGAAGTATAGTCTGAGCACTGGCTGTTAAGTGATTCAGACTCAGTAATTTGGTATGCGCTTGTACAGGCTACTCAGCAGAGCATTCATGCTATGGACCTGGTGTTCCGCTTATGCCTAACGTTTGCCAACCTGAACCTGAACCCTGTGGTTTATTTCATCTGTGATGCCCTCCTCTGGATGAGGAACATAGGGCTGGCCTCCAGCATTAACAAAGAGAAAAGATGAATGTGGGCCACAGGCCATTACTTACCATTCTCTCCTACTGAGCCTGGTGGGGGGGATCTATATGAAATCTCCCTGAAGATGGAACAGGTCACATAGGCCAGGGCAAAGAGGGAGAAGTCACCCTCCAAGGATCATCTGGGATACAGCACAGCCCATGAGGAAACAGAATGGCTCCAATCCTTTCTCCTACTTTATTCCAATCTCTGAGTAGTCATCCTCCCTTGCTCCTGGACACAGTGAATAACCTCTGTGATATTCTGAATTCCTTGGACCAGCTGGGGATCTGTAAGTCCAAACCTGGCATCATTGGACTTGGAGGTCTTATGTCCTTCGTAGCAGACACCATTACCATGGCCTGGCCTCACATGAAGCTGAAGACTCCTACCTCTTTGTGAAACAGATGTTTGCATTGGCCACAGACCACAGTCATACTATGCTAAAGACTTGTTCAGGAGAGCATGTAGGGCCTGGTATATGAGCAGAGGTCAGGCCAAGAATGGAGACAAGAAAAGCATGAAGATTTACATATATATTTTGTAGTGCTGGGGTAACTTCTGAATTTCTGAGTACTTTCCTTTCATTTAACATTCATTGAGCTTTCTTATGCACATAGTAAGAGCTTAGTGTTTGCTGAATGAATAAAAATTGAAAGAAAAAAGATTTTAAAAGATTTTATTTATTTTTTATTTTTAGAGAGAGGGGAAGGGAAGGAGAAAAAGAGGAAGACAAACATCAATGTGTAGTTGCTTCTTCAGTGGCCTCCACTGGGGACCTGGCCTGCAACCCAGGCATGTACCCTGACTGGGAATGGAACTGGCAACCCTTTGGTTCACAGCCCACACTCAGTCCACTGAGCTACACCAGCCAGGGTGAAAGAAAAAAATTTTAAAGGCTTAAAATGACAAGTGCACAATAAATGCAGAAACCTTTGAGCTATGTGCCTCATTGTTTTGCACGATTACAGCAGGTTTGATTCACAGCGCTCAGATCCAGTAGAGGCCGCTTCCTCCACAGAGGCCACTGCCAGGATCTGGGAGATGGGCCTAAAGCCTCTTAAATTGCTTGCCCTAACATCACTGCACTCCTGTCCTTCCTCTGTCTGGAGGTGGGATCAGAAACTCATCAGGCACCTTTAAGTATAACTTGTGTCTTTAGTTAATGCAATGACTAAGCCAAAAATCAAAAGCAGATAGAAAGAACTTGAGATAAAAATAATGTGGAAGGTCACAATGGGTATCCATGGGTAGCCAGTGTTGAGAAAACTGAAGTTTAAAAACAAGGACCTATGCACCCCAATGTTCATAGCAGTATTATTTACAACAGCCAAGTGCTGGAAACTGCCTAAGTGCCCATCAGTAAATGAGTGAAACAAAAAACTGTGTTGCATTTACACAATGGAATACTATGCAGCAGAAAGAAAGAAGGAACTCCTAGCCTTCATGACAACATGGATGGAACTGGAGAGTGTTATGCTAAGTGAAATAAGCCAGGCAGTGAAAGACAAATACCATATGATCTCACCTATAAGTGGAACCAATCAACAAAACAAACAAGTGAGCAAAATAGAACCAGAGACATGGAAATAAAGAACAAACTGACAGTTTGACCAGAGGGGAAAAAGGAAGGGGATAATGGGAGAAAGAAGGGGAAGAGTCAAGTCAAGGAACATGTATAAAGGACTCATGGACAAAGACAATGGGCAGAGGAGAGAGGACTGAATGGTGGGTATGGCAGGGAAGAGTAATGAGGGAAATGGTGGGGACAACTATAATTAAATAATAATAAAAATTAAAAAAAAAACACCACTGGGGCCAGAATCTTATTCCTCTGATTCTCAGTCCAGCATTCCTTCTGTGATATTTCACTGCCTTTTTGGTGGAGTGAGAACAGAAGACTCTCCAGAATTTCTGTGCAAGAAGTCTCTCTGAGAACCTGTTGATTAGTGGTTTCTATTTTCTACAAAAAATAAAACTCTATTTAGATGTATCAGCTAGATTGTTTTATGTAAAGCTACATGACAATTTGGGCATTCCCATATTAATTTTCATCAAAATTTGTGCAATCACAACAGTGGAAAATTGTAACAGTGGAAAATTGTAACCCACCCTACCATTCTTTTGACATCATTTCTGTAAGGGCTGACTCTGACTAAATGTAGCTTATAGATGAACAGCATGTTTGTATAAGAAGCCTAGGAACTAACTTCAAAAGACATAGCTCTGGGAGTTTTGCTGACCTTCAACCATGGGGCCAGGACGATGTGAAGCTGAGATGATGTGAAGCCAGGATGACTAAACCAGGATGCTTTACACTGGACCATCACTTGCCTTATAGGAATGGACTGTGCTCATCTGCATGTAGAGAACTTTGCAACCCCCTCCCTTGGTCTCTTTGTTCTGTTCCCCTCCCCCTCCTTATAAAAACCTCTGCCCCCCACTGAGAGGTGGAGATGATCTTTGATATGTGAGTCCCCCATCTTCCCAGGAGATGGACTCTGTGCCATGAGTCCCCATTTTCCAGACTCTGGCATCTGCGGATAAACCACTCTTCTTTACATCAGCACCTGCTTCTCCAGTACTGGCTTTCATAGCAGCAGGCAGCCAGATGTGCTTCTGGGTACACAATTAAGTTTCACCAATACTGTGAATGTGGGAGGGTTGCAATTTTCTATGATAATTCAGACCTCATATGTGTAGGGTAGTTGAGAAGGTAGAAAGAGGTGTAGGGGCTAGTTTGAAGGGGTCATCTCTATATTAAGTAGAGGCCACTTACTCCTGTTCCTACTTTTCATGTTGTGTGTTAGGTTCTTATTTGTGATGGCAGATCCTTTAATTTGGAGGAAGTGAGGTAGTCAAACAGGGTATCAGCCCTACCAGCAAAGCCATTGGGTGTATCTGGGTGGAAATGAGAGAATTGTACACTAAATAAATTTCCCATAAACGTGATTGACCTTCTTAAAAAGTAGACTAAGGTCCTTGGTTCTTTATTTTTAAACTGGTCAGTCAAGATACAAGATTTGAGAAGGCCATTTTGGGAACTTGAAGAGAAATGAAATGTGCTAAATCAACATAAATAAAAAGTTTAAACAACTATTTTTACTTTGTCGAGATCCTGTACTGTAATAGAGTAAATGATCTCTAATTAAAGTTTCTAGACAAAACTGAAAAAATAAGAGTTCATGAAGAATTTTGATCATATTTTATATTTTTAATTTTTATATATACACACACACTTGTAATGCAATTCTGATAGTATGGCCAATAGGAGAAAAAATTCCACCCTTTCACTCTGTAACTCTGAAATAAATCCCTGGGCTGGATCTACGATCCACAATGGCAATGCCAAAGTTTTAGTTACAGGAGAGAGATAGAAGTTCCCTAATGCAGCCTTAAAAGTTTTCGAAGTTTGTTGTTGTTGTTTTAAGTAGAAGAATATTAATCTCGGCGTGAACGGCTGCTCTCATCCCCCCATCTCCTTTCCTTTTCTCGACCTTTCCCCCATGCGGATTCTGGGCCAGGTGGGCACAGACCTAAAGGTGACTCTGGGGATAGCTGTGACATTATCCCTCTTCCGTCAGCATCTGGAGAGGAAGGGGGTTGGGCCGAGAGGGTCTCCTGGGGCGGGTTGGAGGAGGAGGGAATGCAAAACAGAGCCTCGCCCCGGGAACCCACGGCGCAGCAACGCCCCACCCTATAAATTCGGAGCTTCCTTGTCTCGGAAGATTCCAGCGCCTGTCAGCCAGGCCCCCAAGCATTGGAGGCAGAGTGTCCGAGCGGGCGCAGGGCTGGCAGCTCTACCCGGCCGGCGGCGGCGATTGCTGGGTACCAGTCCGACTGACCGAGAGCAGTCCCGACGCCGAAGCGGCGCGCAAAAGCCCCACACCAGTGCCACTCGCTCGCGGCCCGACGTGCGCGCAGCGCCCCAGGCGCGGGTGAGTGGGTGCGGACTGCCGGACAGGCTTGGGGCGGTGGGGCGGGCGTGGCCTGTTTCTCACTAAGGAGCCCTAACGGTGGGCGCTGTGCCTAGAAAGGCTCGAGGACCACGGAGGGCGAGTGTAGCTCGGGTCGTCGCCCACCCGGACTTGGCCGCGCTTCCCCATATCAGGTGAGGGGCGCATCAGAGTTTGAGAGGGTTGAATTTGAGCTTGTTTGCCGCGTGACCCCCAAATTTCATTCCTATTCCATCAGACACTTCCAATTACAGGCAAGAAACCTCTAAGTGGGATGAAACCAAGTAAACTTTCTTCCGGAGGCTTTTAGCTAACTCCTGTCTTTTAACTGTGACCTGAGCGGCAACCAGTATGACTGCCGGGCGTCCATTTATTTCAGTTATGCTATATCTCAGGCGAAGATACAAGGATCCCCATACGCCCCCTCTGCTTCCCAGGCGATGCCCTTAACCTGCTCATCTTCCCTCCCCCTCCCTGCAAACCTTAGCAGTGGGTCTTTGGCACTGACCCCGCCCCCACCTGGAGCAAACTTCCCACCTTAGGGTGCCCTTTAATTCATCACATTGGAGAAGAGAGAAGCCCGGACATTTCCACTCCTTTATCTCCACCGCCTTGGCCAGTGCATATTTGTAACAGGGTCAGGATTTTAGAAGCAGCTCTTGCTGGCTTCTTCCCTCCACTCTGCCTCTCTATCTATCACCCTGTTTTCCAGTTCTCTTAACCTTCCAGTCCGGGTCTCCACAGGACCAGCTGCTAAAGTCTCTGACAGACCTTACCAAGTCTTTCCCAGAGTGTCTCCTGCCCCGTTGTTTCTGGGCGGCGTTAGACACCTGGCTGTTGAATCCACCTGGGGCATCTTTACCAAATCTTGGTTTGCTGATGGCGTCATAAGTATCAAAACCCACTACTACACTCTGGAGCCCTCTCTAATGGCAAAAGTCTGGGTGCTGTCTCCCCTGGGAGCACTTTTGGGATTCGGCTGCGTTTATTTCTAGTGTCATTCCAGAAGGAAAAGAACAGTGATAGGTCAAGCAATCTGGCACCTTGCTGTTTCATGTTTTTTAACTTTGCAGAACAACTCGTATATCCCCAGGAAGGAGCCTCATCCCCAACATGCTTCTCTTGGTGGTTATTACCACCTGAGGGGCCTGGGTTCCCAGACATCTATTCCCCTGAGCATGAGCTATAACCCCCTATAAGTGTTCTCTAAAAAAGAAATCGCCTGTTTCCCTTGTCTCTTGTAGTATTTCCTTAGCTCTAATGGCCCCCATGGATAAACCCTCCTCAAGTGTGATGGATCCCACCACCCTTCCTGGCAGGCAGTGCTGGGGCAGGGAAGAGGCTCCCACCTTAACTAGTTGTGTGGTGTTTGGATCTGAACCTCAAGTCCTGCCCATAAAGTTCCCTTCAGTGATAAAATTCTTTGATTCCTTTTGTTTCTTAATTATTGCTTGAAAATAAGCCTAAAATAATTAACCTTTCAGCCCATGTTTGGCATTTTAAAAACTGTCAAAATAACTCTCCTGGTAAATTATCTGCTCTAGAAAATCAGTAGGTTTTCCAGAGCTGGCTCCAAGTGTCCATCCCACAACTTGGGGCTTTCAGTTCCTACAACCCAACTTGAGAGTCGGGGAATGGCCCCAAGCTGCTAAGTCTCAACATTTGCTCAAGTTTCCTAGTTATTAGTGTTAAGTCTGTTGTCTACTCTGCCTTCCCGTTTTTGTCCTGACATCATTGGTCTTTGCGCCCGTTACTTGGCCTTGATTTCTGGCTTGACTCTTCTTTGACCTTAAAATGAATCAACGGTTCGTTCCATCATCCAACTCAGAAGAAAACTGGTTTTCTTCCAGTGGTTCCACTGATGCCAAAGAAGACTCATCTTTGAGATTTAGAAAGTGTCTTTCATTCACTATTGCTTCAGAAGTGCTCTGCATCCCAAAAGCTCTGAGCTTAAATCTTTCCCATCACTCTTAAACCCTGGCTCAGTGTTCAAAAAGGACAGAAGTGTGGATTTTTCAGTTTTCTTATTTGGGGTGTTTTTCTAGTTTGAGGTAAGAATGGTGTTTGTGTTTATGATATTCTTTTTTTGTTGCTGTTTATACTGTTGTTGTTATTACTATGACTAATTATTTGCCCTGTGCTAGAAAGAAAATAATGAAAGAAAATTTAATTTGCTGCTTACCCAAAGGCAAGGTAAAATACCATTTCAAACTCAGTTTAAATGCATGATGTATGTCTCCTATAGCTTTATCTGTGCTGTCACAGTGCCCTTTTCAAGCAACTGCCTGAGAGTTGCTGTATCTTGCTTTCAAATGTGTTACAGGGACCAAGAGTGATTCCTATCACACTTGCATGCTTGGGCTGCCCAATGCCGGCTTCAGCCTTTCTCACCATGCTCACTGGTGGACCTCATCCTTTTCCCACTCAGTTATGACTGGGGAATGCCCGAGAGCCTCCCAAGTAGGTGAGAAAATTAAGAATTTTATTTAGAAGTTTAAAGTAAATCCAAGTGCTGTGAAGATTCAACTGCTGTCTTAAAGACACTGGAAATAAACAAATAGAAAGCCAGAGCAACAAAATATGACAAAGTATCCAAGGCCAGGTTAGGAATGCTTTTCTCCCTTGTTCTCCCACACTGGACATACCAACCTTTAAACTCTTGCTTTGGAAAATGCTTATAATTTTTATTCAAAATAGACTTCTGTTTCAAAATTGCCTAACGTCATTGGATTACATGGTTCATGTTTGTTTTCACATAGTTACCTATTGAAAGTCTGCTGAAACTCCCATAAGCAAAAGTAAATTTTATTTCATTTCTGGTGTAAATTTAGCAGTCACTTTACACTTTCCATTTTACTCATGATATGAATTTTTCTACCAAAAATCAACTTTTCAAAGACATAATATATAAAGCCATTTTAAGTTAAGTAGTATCTATAGGGATTTAAGGTAATATTGAACTGATTTGGTAGGTGCTGTTATCTTATTAAAGCTCTAAAATATAATGTTTCAATCACAGTAGAAAAAAATCTAAAGACCTGTATATTTGCCAGATGTTTCATTAGTTAGTGATTACTTTAATGTCAAATTTGATAACTGAAAATAGAAAACAAAGTGTATATTTAGAATAGTCATGAAAATGACAGGTGAATCTTGCTCTTAGCTCTGGTTGTATTCACATTAAAGCTTTGCTATTTGACTTTGATTCTCTTCACAGTAGATGACCATAGGGGAAAAATTCCCTTGAGTGTGAAAACCAAAATATCCTTTCAAGATATTTCATTAACAAAGAATTCACTATATACTATACTGTATGGTTGCTTTATTTTACATTATTCTTATAGCTCAATTTAGATTTTTTTCTTCTGTTTGTTTGGTTTCTAAAATAACTGCATCATAGAAATAAATATCTAGAATCGGCCAGCTCTTGTTGGAGTTTCCTTCCTATACCCAAGAATACTTTAAATCGTGTTGTTAGTCTAACATTTAATTTTCTAACATTTACAAATTTGGAAAATGGGTAAGAAATGGGTATGCTTGTTTTTCATAATCTCATTATGCCTTTATATTTCAAGTCCCAACTCTAAATGTTCTTAAAATTTTAAATCATAGAATTAATAATCATTCAGTTTGAGTCAACTTTTACGGGATTCCTTGTTCATTTTATACATATGTAAGCTGCTTTGTTTTTCACCAAATAATGTTAAAATCTTACTTAGATCAATAGATTTAAAAACTTTGAATGGTTAACTTCAGAGTAAGAATATTAGAGAATTACATATAGGGCATACACTCTTAAAAAGAGTCTATGAGGGCTAATTTGCTCTCTTAGTTTTCTTTAGATATTTTCCATTTTATATTAATCAAAGTCCTCTTGGAAAATGG
The DNA here is from genome assembly GCF_004126475.2 of Phyllostomus discolor. NCBI lineage: Eukaryota > Metazoa > Chordata > Mammalia > Chiroptera > Phyllostomidae > Phyllostomus > Phyllostomus discolor. Next base: position 58,822,081 of record NC_040904.2, read on the forward strand.
AGAATTATATTGATGGAATATATCAGTTATAGTATCAACAATAGCAGAAGATACTTACAGAGGGAACACTATGGCGCTAAGAGATATTAAGCCCTGCAGACACACCAAAGTAGAAAATGATCTTTGTCCTAGAAAAATGTTGGTCAAGCTAAGTACATATTTAGATAAGGTTTCTCCAATCATTTCAGTGCCACTGGGGTGGGGAGCCATTTAAAAACAACTGTCAGACCAGGTGGAATGTCTAGTGTGGTCACATTGCTTGATTCCGGCCACTTCCACAATAACCACAACAGCTTTTCCCTCCTCATGGGATTGTATAACTCCTTTGATGGCATGGATCACATCCCATGCCTCCTTGCATTCTATTACTAAATGCTCCACAAGTCACTTGCTTGCCTTTTTGTCATTTCATTGTTTTCTGCTAAAGCTAAAATGCTAAATATATTTTCAGATCCCTGTATTTTAGACGAGAAATTTTAGAAACCATTTTTCTAATCTTATTTAAGTATATTATTCTGGTATAATACAATGACTTAAAATTGATGCTTTAGCCTTACTAATTGGGGAGCTAAGTTAAATTAATACCAGTTTTTTATCTAAACTGGTAATGGCAAAGGTCAAGTAGAGGAAAGAGTAAGAAAAAGAGAAATGAAAAAGAATAAAATGTTGATATAGCAAGTCAGTAATTCTTAAGGTATTAGGGAACAAGTAAGGCAAGCATATTACAATCATGTGGGGAATATTTTAAATCTAATACATGTTAGCTGCACTTTTCTTTCTACCCCTTCCCCCACTGGACCACAAATTAAGAGCAGCCATCCACAATTACCTTGGGCATCAAGGTCCCCAGACCAGCATCATGGATATCACCTAGGGGCTTTCTAAGGATACAGAATCTGAGACCCCACTTAGACCCACTGAATAAGAATCTGCTTTTTAACAAGATCCCCAGGGGACTCAAATGCACATTAAAGTTAGAGAAGCACAACAACCTATGCCTTGTTGAGAATGTTTCTAGAGCTTATTTTCTTGGATTTTTAAATAAAGCCAACTGCACATAAAATGTGTCAAACACAATGTCCAGCCTTTAAACATGTTTTATTTAATCCTGACAGCATCCGTATAAGATATTCACTGCTTGTTCCTGATTTTGAAGATTAGGACACTGAGTAATGAGAAGATAAATAGCCCACCCCAATGCAGTAACTGGTAATGTTTTAAACACAGGAAAACTGATTCCTGTGCTCTTGGCCGCCACCCCACTATGGGCTCTACGCTATGCTGCCTGCTTTTTAAGGCCAACGGGTTATTTGAGAATCCATTTAAAGTTTTAATTTGAAATCAAGTTCTATTTCCCTCATGGGAAAAAGAAGATCTTTCCATTTTAGTTATAACATTTGCCTGCCATCTTACATTTAAGTACAATAATGAAGAATTCGAGAAATTCCTTCTTCAGTTGGGAAATAAATACTAAAATTATGCCAGCCCATTATTTTTTTAATATTTAAGGTCTGCTTTCTCTAAATTTTCCCTACCTTAACTAAACTTTTCTTTTACTTTTTGGTGTTCTGATGTTATAAAAAAAAAGTTCTTTCTTGAACAGGACATTCCTTACATATATAAACTCTTCATTCCAACTCAAATTATAGATCATATTTTTAACTTTTAAAAAATATATAAGCAGTTATTTACAAACTGTAATTGAATATAGTTGCTAACCAGTCAGTCTGCAAGCAAGAGGTAACTTATTTTAAGCCAGCGACTCCACGAATGCCTCAATCTCTGAATGGTTTCTCCCAGGGCACGTAGATTGTCTGGCAGTTAGCAGCTGGATCCGGGCAAATGCCTGTCGTTTTGACAGGGGCTTGCTGATGTTGCTCAAGAGACTGAGGTGACTCTGGGTTCCTTGTGACCATATTTGAGAGGTGAGATGTGTCACCAGTACTGAGCAGATACAATTTTCTCAGTAATAAAGGGACACATCCTCGGGAGACAATTTCATTAGCTGCTTGGATCTAGAACTTTAGATACACAGGCAGCACAAACAGTAAGTCATCTAACTTGTACGTGACCAGTTAAGTCAAAACCAAGGGGAAGTAGTGTCCAGGAGACTGCTGCAGGGGGCAGGTAGTGTTTCTTACCGCCGATACATTACACAATGCCAGTAATCCTCTTATGGCTCTTTAGAATCCTGCTAGTCTCATTAAAGCCAAATATTTGTGACTGTGGCTGAGTATAATATGCAGCAGGTTTTTTCTAGACAAATTGGGGGAAAAAATCTCACAACAATTCTTCTACTAAACTTCATACATTTGCAAGTTTATCATCACATATACTTTCTTCACATTTTGAACAAATTCTTCTTGTTACCCAATTCAAATGTGTTGTAAAAGAATCTAAATCTATGTGGTATACCCTTACAATGAGAGTGTTCCATTAGCCCAGCTTTAATATTCTAACTCTTTCAAATCAAATGATGTCACTTCACATAAAAGGCATTATACCATGTTCTCTCCAGCTTTTAACCTTCACACAATTAATAGCAGCCACTTTGTCAGGAATGAAAAAGAATCTGATGTGATCACTACATAATAATTTCTTGAATGTGTTTGATCTGCTAAGTTAACAGAATGAATTTTCGAGAGAAACACAAATCTATCTCTATTTTTTAAAATTTCCATTAGGTTAAGCCATATGACAGAGCATTAGAAAGCCATAAAATATTTATATAAAGATATATTTGAAATAATGTATTTTAAAATATTTAATGACAAAGAAAGGCCATTGTAAGTGAAAAAGCAATGTGTGAAACACAAACCCTGAGTGCGATCCAGCGTGTGTGTGTATTTGGTAGATGCTTGTCAAGGTGCCATTAAGGTCTCATTTGGGTCACTGGTGTTATAATGAAAGTAATTGAGGTATATTAGCGCAAATTGTGAGTCATAATCTCTGATACATTTTTAAATGCCTGCATCTTTGTAGAACAGATAACAAAGATTAGGAAAAATATATAACAAATCTTAAAAGCTTTTGAGGGTTATTAAGATCAAGGCTAAGATCAAAAGTGACTTTTTTCGTTCCTTTTTTTATATGCTTTCAAAATTTCCAATAATAACCTCTATTACTTTTATACTTCTTACTTTCTGTTTGTCTCGGAATTTCCATTACTTGCCTTCTAGCCCACTCTAGACTTCAGATCTTAGACGACCACTATTAACTCTCTGAAGGATGATACTGATACATCTGACCCTGTCTCTAATTTTTACCCCTGAAGGGTACACTGGCCCCTTACAAGATTCCACAGAATTCATACCATAGTAACATTTTATAGGATAAATCATCTTATGGGAAACTTCTTTTGCTATAACAACAAAACCACCAAGAAATAGGAATCTGAAAATAGATCCTTCTAATGCCAAAATTCTCCTATACAACAATGCTTTGGTAATGTTGATATGTGTTCTTTAAATATATATATATAGCCTATTCAGCTTTAAAAAATTTCTTACATAAAATAATCCCAAATCCACAAGGAAAAACAGTGATAAAGTTGGCTACATAAAAAAAAAATTAATGGCTGTATAGTAAAAACACCATTAACAAAGTAAAAAGATAAACAGGAACTTGGAAAAGCAATTTGCCACATATTACATGTAAAATGCCAGTTTCCTTAACATAACATGAGCTCTTTAAAATAAGAAATAATGAACAACCAGCTTGAAAAATGAGCAAAAGCCATGACTGGGCAAACTTGTAGGAGAATAACTACATAAAATAAGAAAGGAAAAAGGAACTCAGTCTATTTCATAACTAAAGAAATGCAAATCAAGCAAATACATACTTTTTTACTTATCCTGAGGGGAAAAAAATCTAAGATTTGAGAAAAGCCAGATTTTTGATATTATAAATTAACTTTTATAGAAAGCATTTTGTAAGTATCTTTCAAAATCTTAATGTAAAACTAATTTAGTGTAATAATTTAATAATTATTCAAATAAGTACAAATAAATACAATATATATTCAAATAAGTACAAAAATGTATATGTATAGATATAATCTTGAGGCAATTTTTTAAGCAGCCAAAAATGGAAATTGAAAAGCAAAAGAAAAAACTTAAGGTCCATTAATAGAGGGCCAGTTAAGTAAGTTACCATTTATCAGTGTAACGCCAAGTATCAGTGCAATGATGAGTATACTCATGAAAATGAATGAGGTAGATTTACATATGTTGATGTAGAAAGTTCTGCTAGCCATGTTAAGTTAAAAAAAATAACAGAGTAGAATAGTATGATGTTAGTATGATATGTAAAATGAAAAAAGCATTAATATACACATTTATATTCATGTAAATACATTTTTTAAAGATTTTATTTATTTTTAAAGAGAGGGGAGGGGAAGGAGAGGGAGAGAAACATCGATGTGTGGTTGCCTCTCATGCACCCCGACTGTTCCTGGCCTGCAACTGGGGCATGTGCCTAGGAATTGAACCGGCAACACTTTGGTTTGCAGGCTAGCACTCAGTCCACTGAGCCACACCAGCCAGGGTGCATGTAAATACATTTTTTAGAAGTCCTAAAAAGGCATATAAGAAACTATTAGTAAGAAGTATCTCTGGGAAATGGATCCAGAGAGACAAATAGAGAGGGCTAGGAGACATGTACTTTTATATTCTACTCACCTGTAACTTGACTCTTATATCACATGCAGGTATTACTTCTCTGAAATATAAAAACTGAGATTTTTAAAATTATATTTTTGAAACTATGGTTCCATAACACTTATATAAGCTTTATTAAAATTAATCATTTGTCAAAGTTTTACTAGATTCACAAGTAAAAATCTCATCTATTATATTTCTTATATTTAGTAGCTATGTCTACAGAAGTGTCTAAACATAAAATTACACTATTTTACCCCACAATATTCTATTTCTTCTCTAGTGTATCTACTGGGTGTAGGGGAAGGTGCTGACTAGAAGCAGAGGAGGATGAGGCCCCCTGACAGTGCAGCCTGACTCTGTACAAGGAAAAATGTGTCCTTTCATTCCCTCCAAACACATTCATGAGATGTAGTGTTAATGCTTACTCTGTAAACTAAAAAATAAAAACCTAACCGTATTCAGTGAATCACACTAATCTTTTTCTTTCCAGATTCGATACATCATAAATTGGTCTGAAATGGCTGACTTTTTATCTAAATAAGTTACTGACATCATTCCAGAAGCTCTGCATCCAAGTAAATGCCTTACACCTGTAGCACTGTATCCATCAGGTGTCTCTTGTAATGTGTCAACAGGGGAGGTGGCAGAAGAAGCCACACATGCCCTTGTCCAGTGACAGAAAGAGAGGAAGCAGAGAAGGAAATTCCAGTCTTACCCCATGCCTTCCAATAAACAGCTTAAGCACATGGATACATTTATAGGAGTTTAAATGTAAATGGTGTCAGAATTACCAAGATATCCCTGTATAAATGGATGTGAGCCATGTGAGAGATTGGCAGTCCCTGTGACAAGGGTCTCCCTGTGGTGTGGGTGACGGCTCTGCACTGTGCTCTCCACATTGTACAGTCAAGGGCTTCAGAAGATCCCAGAGGAGAATGATGTGCTCTCTCACAGCCATGAGGTAGGAGATTTGCCCCACCACTTACTTCCAGAAGCTTCAGAAACCTTAAAACTTGACCTGCGCTCAGTCTCATTCCTACAAACATCTCCCTTACTGCATTAAGATATAGGAAAAATGGCACTATGAAATTGGAGAGAGAGGCACCTTTAATCCCCACGCAGTCTAGCCCCCTAGAGGCCCCCAGAGGGCATTGACTGAGAACCTGAAAAGGCAGCTGTGACTCCTTGTTGGTCCAGCTCCTGCCACATGGGCTTCATTTAAAAAAAAAAATACACTACTGAATTTACCTAGCTTGCAAGATAGGTTGCAGGTTCAATTTCTGGTCAGGACACATACCTAAATTGCGGGTTTGATCCCTGGTCAGGGTGCTTACGGGAGGCCGCTGATCAATATTTTTCTCTCTCTCCCCCCCACCCCCCTTCTTCTCTTTCTCTCCCTGAAAATCAATGAACATATCCTTGGGTGAGGATTAAAAAAAAAAAACCTCAACCCAAAGTAACAGGGGAGACACTCCCTAATCCCTCCTGGTAGAATGCAAAGAGTAACTTCCCCCTTCTGAATTTGTGTGATTGCGTTTTATCAAAGTAGAAGATAGCTGGTGGGTGAGTAGACTAATGTTGAGGGGACTTGATTATTTGTTCAATTGGCAGGTAGGAAACACTTGTTGCATGGTACTCCAAGGTGGTGTTAGGAAACTATTTAGTACTGCTTTAATCTTGGAGATAAATGTAGTAACATTCCACAGAGTTCTGTCACCATAAATCTTTAGAGAGTTTTTCTTTTTCTTTCTTTCTTTCTTTCTTTCTTTCTTTCTTTCTTTCTTTCTTTCTTTCTTTCTTTCTTTCTTCTTTCTTTCTTGTGTAGTTAAGCCTAGGAAGCTAGACTACTCATGTTTTTAGCAAAAAAAATCAGCTTTGGAAAAAGTTCTTAAAATATATGTCCTAGTTAGGAAGACACTAAGACAGGAAGCTTGATTTTACCTGCTAGGAGACTGAATAAAAGGTGCTTTTAATCCGTAATAGGCTGTCAGCCTTGCAGTGGAAGAAGCTGGACGATAGGGGCTTCCTGCCGGAAATGATCCTTGGACCATCCACCTTTTTCATATATTTTGGAAGCCCTCAATTTCTAACAACCACATATTTGTAGCAAAAATTCCAAAATAACTATGATATTTTGCTTACAAACAGCAAAATACAGAAGAGAACATTATGTAAAATTTTAAACATTTTCAAACTTTTAAGTTTCAGATGAAAAAGCAAAACGTGGTTAATTCTAAGGTTTTTAAAAAGGTTATTTTATTTATTTATTTATCATTTATTTATTTATTATGTATTTTAGAAAGAGGTAAAGGGAGGGAGAAAGAGTGGGAAAGAAACGTCCTTATGAAAAAGAAACATGGATCGGTTGCCTCGTGTTTGAGCCCTGACCTGGACTGCAACCCATGCACATGCCCTGACGAGTAACCTTTTGCTTTGCAGGATGACGCTCAACCAAATGAGCCACACCAGTCAGGGCTAAATTACTTTTGTTTGTTAAAGATTGATGCTATACCAATCCTGCCACTAACTAGCAGCTTTGCCCTCTGTTTCCTGTTAGATAATCTCCAAGGCCCCATCCCAATCCATAGGCATTATATTGAAACACAAAAAATGTTTTAGGGAGGACATTTTGAACTTTGTAATGTCCCTTTAAATGACTACAGAACTCTGATCTCTTATTGATTTAAACCAGTAATGTGTAAACAGCATTGCAAACCTTGTTTTACAAGACCAAAAGAATTTAGGCTGATACCTATTTATGAAAATGGGGAAAACCTGATTAGGACAGTTAAGAGAATCAAAACCGTATTCAGGGGCTTAAAATCTATAGACCGGCATGGTCCAATATGGTTGTCATTTGCCACATATGGCTATTTTAATTTAAATATGAATTATAACTGGATGAAATTGTAAATTCAGTTCCTCAGTTTTACTGGGTTGGCTAAAAAGCCTATTTAGTTTTTTCCATACAATGGCTCTAGTAGTGCTTTGTTATCTTTAACTTCTTTCAAAACAATTTTGTTAGATTGTACTGTGACAGCTGTCATATTAGTATGCATTGTTTTAAAATATTTTATTTATTTATTTTTAGAGAGAGGGCAAAGTGGGGAGAAAGAGAGGGAGAGAAACATCAATGTGTGGTTGCCTCTCGTGTGCCTCCTACTGTGGACCGGACCTGCAACCCAGGCATGTGCCCCGACTAGGAATCAATCCAATGACCCTTTGCTTACCAGTCTGGTGCTCAGTCCATTGAGCCACACCAGCCAGGGTCAGTGCACATTTTTTAAAAATTTATTAAAATTGGTAAATTTGTGTGCAGTCATTTTAATATTGAAGATGGAAGAAAATACACATTATTTTTGGTGTATTATGCTTTATTACTTAAAGAAAGGTAAAAACACGACTGAAATTTAAAAAAAGGATTTGTGCAGTGTATAGAGAAGGTTCTGTGGTTGATCAAACATGTCAGAAGTAATTTGCAGAGTTTCTTGGTACTGTTGACATTTTGACCAAATAATTCTTTGCTTTGGCACTGTCTTACGCATTGAAAGATGTTTAGCATCACCCCGGCCTCCACATACTAGAAGCCAACAGCAGGAGATAGCCGACATACTCAAAATATTCAAATCAATAAGGTTACTGATGAAAATGAAAAACATACCTTTTATTTTTACAAAAAAACTAAATGGGCTTTTTGGCCAACCCAATATTAGCCACATTCAAGTGCTCAATAGACACATGTAGTTAATGGCTACATAGTAGGCAGCACAAATATAGAGCATTTCTATCATCATAGAAACTTCTGTTGGACAGTACTATAAACAAATTTATTTTTTTAATTTTTTAAAGATTTATTTATTTATTTTTAGACAGAGGGGAAGGGTGGGAGAGAGGGAGAGAAACATCAATGTGTGGTTGCCTCTCACTGGCCCCCCACTGGGGACCTGGTCTGCAACCCAGGCATGTGCCCTGACTAGGAATCAAACCCGCGACCCCTTGGTTCACTGGCCAGCACTCAATCCACTGAGCCACACAAGCCAGGGCAACATATTTATTAATAAAGCAGCAAACTTCTGTTAGTAAAAAGGTTGTATACTGTCTTAAATTTATTTGGAAATTTAAAATCACTTCTACATTTTAGTTTTCTCAGTGATAAGTTATCTGGTATATAGTTCACACAGGCCCCCTTTTCTTTTTCCTGTGTATTTGCATGTGCCAGTACATAAAGTTAAGTATTTTGTGAAATGATACCTAAGGGTCTTCAATATCAAATTTTCTTATAATCCGGTCAGTAACAATGACACTGGTTTACTAAGACCAGAACATTAAAAACTCTGACTTATATGGAACCTGCTCAGCTTTGAATTCCCTCCAAGAGTCCAAATCTCCTATACATTTGTCAAATAGAGCAACATTTTGAAAATATAACCTAGATACCTTAGTTCCTTAGACCAGCTCTAAATTTAGCTGAGAAGTATCACAACTGCTATACAAAGAATTCTTTTTAAGAAGTACTTGAAGTTGTTTTTTTTAATCAGGCTAATAGAAAAAAGTTACCCTCGGTAATCAAAAAACTGCTCAATAGGCTTGAAACTATTTTTAGAAACATACATCAACCCCATCTAAGAGAAAACAAATATAATTATCTAAATATACAGAATAAAAATGTCATCATGTGAACAAAATTCTTTTCAAGAAGTCCCTGAAATAACCATTCAGAATAGAGCCAGCCATTCCTTGGGAAATGGAGTCTCCTCAGCATGACTGTTATCAGTCTAATGACATCCAGAACCACCTAATTGTAATGCGGAACCATGTTGGACTTCACCCACCTGGAACGTCTGATTGTGGAGAAGATAGTCCTGAAGCCAGGACAGCTGGGGCTTAACCAGAGCCATTCGGGCAGCTCCAAGTCCATGCTAATTCAACTGCATCCTTGTTTGCTTCTGGGATGTGGTTCTAAACTTGTCTGCACACTGACATCATCCAGGAGCTTTAAAAATAGTACTGATGCCTGTGCTCTCCCCCAGATTTGTGATTTATTCATTTGAGGGGATAACCTGGGCTCTGAAACTTTTGAAATATTCCCAAGTGATTCTAACATATAGATATGTTTGGGAACTTGTCAGATAGAACTTACATAGAAAAATTTCAGCCCTGTTAAGTTCCTGCCTTTTTTTTTTTTAATCAGTAAGTTCAGTCATATTAGCAAGTATCATTTTGGGCTGCTTCCAATTGTAACACATCCCTAAGGCCTTCTAGCTTACTATTTCTAACCTATTGTGAGCTTTTAAAAAATCTGCTAACTAAACCTATTAAAATGGGATATAAGATAAAAATAAATCTGTGCTCAATGAGAATCAGGTTCCTTCACCTTCATACACTTTGGTATAGTTCTAGCTTCTTAAAAGCCTTCCTCAGGTACAGCCAATTGGGGAAAGTTTGGCAATTTCTTATAAACTTAAATAAATGCATATTACCCACCTTCCCTACTTTCAGGTATTTACCTAGGAAATATGAAAATACATGTTCACACAAAGACCTGAACGTGAATGTTTATAATAGCTTCTTTCATAATCACCAAAAACTAGGAACAATCCAAGCCTCCACCGATTCTGATTGATTACACTGGGAAATGGGAAAATGGGAAAAGAAACTGTGCTCCGTCCATACAATAAAATGCCACTCAGCACTGAAAAGGAGCAAACTAGGATGATACCAGGTGAAAGACGCAGACAGAATATGCTATATACAGTGTGATTCCCTTTATATGACACTCTGGAAAAGGCAAAGCTAGTGGGACAGAAATCAATTGATGAGGGCCAAGGACTGGAGTTGGGAGGAGAGGACAGGGGTACAAGGGGATTTTGGGGGTGATGAAAATACTGACTGTAGTGGTCATTACAGTTGGGTGCATTTATCAAAACTCATCACACCATATACCTTAAAGTGGTGAATTTTACTGTATATAGATTACACTTCAAAAAATCTTACTTAAAAGATAATATTTTATATACTTTCCTAAAGTCACAGGATTTTGTTTTCTTAAAACTTGTGAAAAGGGGTATACACAATCATATTGAGCTAATATATGGCTACTGGCTTTTTTTTTTTTACCTATATCACTGACATCTCCAAGTAAGAAACACTAAAAAAAAGATTTAGGATCATTTTCAAAGGCGAATATTTCTTTACTACTACTTATTTTCTGTAAAGTATTATTTTTCTACAATTATAGGTATGTTTCCATTGTAGAAGCTAAAGCTGATTTATGTTTTTTAGACAATTTGAGCGCTAAACAAATCTTAGACCACTTATTTTTTCTTTTTGAAAAGAAATGTACAAGGTATTAGAAGTCTCCATTTTTATTTCCCAAGTATGTATATCACAGCTAACGGTAGTTTGTTTTTAATATTAATTAATATAATCACCTCCTATTATAGTATATTCTTTTTTATTTTTATTTTTTTTAGATCTTATTTATTTATTTTTAGAGAGAGGGGAAAGGAGGGAGGAAGAGAGAGAGAAACATCAATGGGTGGTTGCCTCTCACATGGCCCCCACTGGGCACCTGGCCCGCAACTCAGGCATGTGCTCTAACTGGGAATCGAACTGGTGACCCTTTGGTTCGCAGCCAGCACTCAATGCACTGAGCTACACCAGCCAGGGCACCTCTTGTTACAGTATATTCTTAAAGTGCTCCATCACCATTTTCCACTAATTTGATCCCATTTTTAAACCATCAATCTCAATTACTTTCCACTCATTTATACCTACTAGTTCAATTACATTTGGCTCCTGGACTAATAGTTGTATGTTGCACAAGGCAAAAAATTAAAAATACATTTGTCTTTGAGTCACTGAAGCATCAAAGATTTGAAACAGCTATATAACTTGCTGTGTGAAAGGTATATAAATATTCATCCAATATTCCACTTGCACATTTAAAAGTATCACTTTTCAACGAAATCATAAATAAGTTTGAACCCAATTTGTAATTGTCAAATACGAATCTTAATGTCTTGCCAATGAAAACCAAGGCAAAATAAACATTAGCAATTTGTGGATATAATATAATATACAATATAATATACAAAATTGTATATTTTTTATAGAATATACTCCAAATAACCTGTTATTCTACATAAACCTTGTCCCTAGCTTTGAATAATATAAGTAAATATGCTTAGCACATAACTATGTAGGAGACTAATTTAAATTATATTACCGTTAATATTTTAACAATTAAAAGAGCTCAGAGAATTAGCCTCTAAATTTAGAGACTCTGCCTTGTTGGCAGAAAGAACTTTTGACTAGTACCAAAAGTGTTGTCATCCTGTCCCTTCAACTAGTTAATCATTCTCTTTAAAATGTTTGAGAAAATTTAAACATTTAGGATTAATTTTTTAAATTCCAGAAAGGTCTAAGATATCTTAGAAATGCAATAATATTGTGCATATCTGGCAGAACGTAACCAGTTATCTAGAACTAGGTCTTCAGTACCTTTCCAAAATTTAAACAAATGCTAGACTCAGCCAGGGGCCCTGGGACAACAGGAACAATATCATACCGCAAGTCCAACATCCAATCAGGAGCAGCCTTCCTCCTCCTCTCAGCCATGCAAAGCCAAAATACTTGTGCATACAGCATGGGCCACCATAGGAAGCAAACAGCTGCTGTAGATAAGACCAGGCAGTAACTAAAGGCTATCTCTTGACCTGGAGACTGAACCTCGACTCCTCAGTGATGGTCCCAGGTCAAAAAGGAAGAAAAATGTGGGCGTTTTGCTGCCTCCAGGTTTCTCTAGTGGGGTCAGTATACAGAGCAAAAGGATAAAACAACTGTTTTCCTTAACAATGCAATGCAAGAAGTCCAGCCTGCTCTGGCAATGTAAAGGCAATGCAAGTTAGAATCATTGATTACCACAGTTTCTCATGTGATATATGTAACACTAATGGACTAGCTGTCTTTTATTTAACTCTGAGCCATTAATGAATGCTAGTCTTTATTTTCCTTATGGCATGTTTATTTATATACAACTGAACAAAAAGGGAGCATTGGAAATGGCCCTGTGGAAGTTTTAGCCCACACTGCTTCAGCTTGGTTTGGGGCAGCTGAAGTAGTAGTAGCTCTTCCTGCATTTCTGCTAGAATGTAGAGTTAATTAGATGTATAAATTAGAGAAAACATATCATCTGAATTAAAAATGAGAAATTAAATATGTACCAATTAAGTAAAAGAAAACTTATCCTATAAATAAAACAATAAATGTCAATATATTTAAAAACTTAATTTAGCTTTCTTAAGATATGACAGATTTAACAGACCTAAGTTGACATCTTAAAATGAAGAGATCTATGTAGCCAATTTTGTGATTTTTATCTTCTTAGGAAGATGTTTTGATATCTTTACCTTTTATATTTAATCAATTTCTTTTTTGTTTCTGTGGTGTCCTCATCCATCAATCCATATTGGTTGAATTTATATAGCTATATAGCTGAACATCCCAAGAGAAAGTAATTCCTCCTCAGCAATTCATTCTAACAGTTAAGAACCCTTAAGCTAAATAGAATAATTCATTTCAGAGGAAACTTTTATTCAATATGTATAATTAGTTTTAGTTAACTTTATTAATGCAATGTCGCAAATTAATTAGGTTTCCAATAATCAGATGCTGGGGACCCAAGAGGGGCCATATCTCTCACAAGAGGGGAGGGTGATACACAATTTAGTTGGAAAGCAAATGTAATTAGATTTGATCAGCTGAGTATTTCTGTCCTGATGGGGAGTCATGTACATATACCCAAGCCTGCGTATATAGTTGAAAAGAGGTAGAAAAAACATTGTGCCTTAGAAAATGTCTCCATGGACCTACTAGCTAAAGGCCTGCTTTAGCTGTCCCTTTAACCAACAGCTAAAGCAGGCCTTTGAAACCACAGGTACACAGGTTTTCTTCTGACAGGCCTATAATTTAAATTTCACTTTTCATCTGAACACCTCTAAGTAGGGTTGTTTATGAACTTCCTATTTCTCACAGACCCCACCATTCCCTAATGCCTTATACTGGGTGTTTCATACTTTTCTTTACCTGCCCAAATCCTGATGACATTCCAGTGTGCAACTTGCGTAACCTAGGAGTTTTCTATTGAAAGGGTGTGGGTAATCTTAAAGTTTCTTTTACTCTAAAACAGGAATATCAAAGAAAGTCATGAGAGTAAGAATCCTGAATGAGAATTGTATTAAATACAAGTTACTCCTATCTAGAGCTGCAGTTTGCAACAAATTCTGCTGTGATTCAGTAAGTATTTTTGTTAGGCACCTAAACGCTAGTCACTGTGCTCGGCACTGAGGACTAGGTGTGAGAAGAGCAGACAAAAACCATGTCTCACAACTTATGTTCTAGTGCACATATACAGAAAAACAAGCAAGTAAAATATTCAGCAAAGTATATTGGATGGCATGGTGGGTGGGAACAGAATGCAGAAGCAGTGACAGGGGAAGGGGCAGTTTTTATTTTATTATTCCATTGTTCAGTTACAGTTGTCCCCATTTTTCCACCAAAAAGGACAGATAAGAGTGACCAGATATTGAAGGGAACGAACAAACAGGTAAACAGGTAGATAAACTAGACATTTAGAATGGATGCTGGAAGAAAGGAACCAAATGGAGTTTTGAAACCTAAATGCTTTAAAAACTTAAAATACTTTGAAATATAGTGAAATGTTTCCAAAATTTGGGATTTTTAAAGACAGGCCTATGATTCAATCACCAGTGGCCATAGTTCTGTGGCTATACCTCAAACTCCAATCATTAGAAATCTTTATTTGATGTCAGTTTCTCCTGAACACCCAACTGATTTGCTTAGTGCTTTTAGTATATTTTAAAAACACTTTGCCTATCACCTGGAATCCCAGGTCTTTGGGCCTTAAGATAAAACTCAGTAATAAAGAGTTAGGGTACGTGAGCCTGCTATTAAATTATTTTTAATAATTCTTATTCTTAAACAAATACATCAATGAACTTTATAAGTCTTAGGGATACCACTGAATGTAAAATGATTTCATACACTGATTATCCTATTTAAATTATTCTGTTCTCACATCCAAAAAAAAGGGAATTCTAAACAAAAAGATATAGTTGGGGTGCTACATATGTCATTCATCCACATATAACTAAAAATAAAATTATTTAATGGAAGATTCCAAATTCAACCAACTCTACACATATAAGACTGTGAGTGAGAAGAACAATCCTGATTTTGTGTTATTTTTTAGTGTTGGTGTTTTCTCATAATCGCCATGCTTATTTTTCCTGTCCTGCTATTCTTCAAGATTTCCTAATGAGGATTAGGTAACAGGCATATTTAACAATTTGTATTTGCAGGTTGGAAACAAGAAAATGAAGACTAATAGTTTCTGTCCTGATAATTTGATTTTCGAAGCTCCTTTCCTACCAGCTTAGGCAAAGGCCATCGTTGCTATTTCTAACAGATAGGGCCCTGGCAAAAACAACTATCTGTGATGTCATGCTTCCCCCAAATGGGCCAGTGTTTTAACTGCTTTTCAGGCCTCCATTAGAGACTTCCCCGAGAGTAACAAGTGAGAAGTGATCATGAAGGGGCGGCGGGCACACACATGTAACTTTCTTTATTCTAGAAAAAAAATTGCAACTTCATTCTGGAAAAAATACACAATGACTGGTAGCAATGCTAGAGTAAACTGTATACATTTCTTTTGCACATGTGGACAATGTTAGTGGAACTGCTGATTTGGTTTCCAAAGAAGTGGTGATATAAGGAGGCTCCTAGAAGCTGGGTTGTGCTGACTTGACAGAAGGAGTAGGTTCAGTCCTTAACTGCCAGTGTGTGGCTGGCTTTTAAACTGAAACATGAGCCCTGGCCGAGTAGCTCAGTTAGTTAGAGCATCACCCCATACACCAAAAATTTGCATGTTTAATCCCAGGTCAGGGCACATACTTAGGTTGTGGGTTTGATCCCCAGTCAGTGCGCATACAGGAAGCAACCGATTGATGTTTCTTACATCAGTCTCTCTCTCTCAAATCAATTTTTTAAAAAAAGACATATCATTGGGTATTTTAAAAAATAAAAATAAAAATAAAAAACTGAAACATAACCGCAGAAGAACTTCTGGTGTAATTCCAGGTCAAAGGGCTACTTAATGATACAGTTATTTATTTATAACTAGACAGGAACTTATTTCCCAGTACCCCTCATATCACTGACATCCCATAAAATCAGCCTTGCAGGGAGCTAGAACATTTTGAGAATATGGAATAGATAACATTAAAAGACAGGTTTTCCTTTTCTCACAGAGAAACATGAAAGTTAGTCTGAATTGGTGTGGACTTCTGTCCAGGCAAGTGCTTCTAATTTCAGGAAGCATGTACCTCTTATAACTCCAGGGCGTCCTTGGAAATTGCTGCATAAAGGCCAAGCTGCCAAATCTAGTCCTCCTCCAAGCAAAACCTCTTTAGTTATATGTCAGTAGCTGGTCTTTGTTCTCTTTGGTTCTCATTGCAAAATACAGCAATTCTAATTCTAAATCTCAGTAGTATTGGAAAGACAAATTAGTTAAAATAATAACTGAAATTGAATCAGTATTCTGTCCCTAGTAAAAAGCTAGTCACAGCTTCCTTCAAATCCCTCTCCCACAGAAATCTCCTGAAAAGAGATACTATACAGGGAAAACAATTGCTAGCGTTAATGAAAGGGTTGAAAATAGCATTTTAAGCACAATCATGTTATTTCTTTCAATTTCCTGAGGTTGAACAGATTGTTAACTTCAGTTTTTTAACTGCACTGAAAATAATTTCTTTCTAGTTGACTCTTATTTCAATGTAATATTTTATCTTCTTAATCTAGTAGAGTCACAAATTTAAGTCATCATCCAGATCAGAAAGAAATAAATGAGACTTAAAGTAAACGGCAAATCTTCTCCCTCAGTAATAAATAAATAATCTCAAATCCAGGAATGAATCATCCTTGAAACCCTCCCAACTTTCGGTCTAGTTTTATGGGTGAAAACACTGGGAGACAAGTTTGGGAAGCAACCAGTGCCAGGTACTATCTCGTACACATAGTCTTATTTACGTCTCACAATCACACTTAGAGGCAACTCTGATTATTTGCATTGTATTATATTGTTATTTTATAAGTATAGACACAAAGGATCGGAGAAAACCACAGCTAACATTATTGAGTGGACATTTACTAGGTCAAGCGCTGGGTCAGTCACTTCATCTGCCTTTTCTTACTTAATCGACCATAAAAACAAAAACAAAGAAACAAAAACCCTACAGCCCAGGTTTTCTTATTGGCTTCATTTTTTTCTCAGACACAGAGCCTAAGGGGCCACATTGCTAACCAATGCCAGGTCTAGATCTAGACTTTGAGACTGACTCCTGCGCCCTATGTGACCATTTCTTTCCCAGAAGTAACCCTTCAAATTCCCCAGAGCCTGGGATCTTCCTGTTGCTGTTTTTCATTAAGTGCTATACCATCAGTTTTGCTTTTAACATATTCGTATGTATATAAGTTTCCACTATTAATATTTAATGATAGGTTTAGACTGATATTGGATGCAAGTATAAGCTATACTTATTTTCAATAGTAGAAGATCAAGAGCTCTGAAAGGTATATTCAGGATTGGATAAAGCAGGTATTTTTTGTCACATTTCAATAAGAAAATTATTAATTCATATACCACCAGCCATACTCAGAAATGTAACAGGAAATGAAGAAAAACGTAACTACTTTAAATAATGTGGTCGGTAGTATAAATGATTGCACTGGGAATTAGTTTCCTTCTGTTGTAGAATTGATCATTCGGATTATGTAGACAAGCAGGGTAGGACATTACTAAAATTATCTTGAATCCTAGATTGGGGATCTATATAAAACATTAGGTAATTTGCCTGTGAATACATCAAAAACACTTTTCAAAAGGATAGGGATGGGTTATTTTCTCCTCTGTTAAATATTAGCCTTTGAAATGAACCCAGCTGATCTGCTAAATAACACTTGCAAATCGTTGTGTTTTAATAAAGTGACAGACTGAGAGAGAAGCCACACTAGACCTGCTTATGTTTCTGGAGGCGTTACAGGCCAGAAACATTATGCAATCATGCCTTTTAAAAGAAGGGAGCCTCTTAGCTTACACCTTGCCTGGCAACAAATGTAGCCACTTAACTCCAAATGCAGGCATAATTAGAATCTGAAAATCTAGCATCAGAATCCCAAACCCCTGGTGCAACACTCAGTAAATTATAGCTTTTATGTCTGTAATATTTTCAACCATTGCATTTAAATATCTGAATTTATAAGTGTGCAATGTTTTAGAAGTCCTGCTCTATAAGGCTATGGAAAGAAAGTTTTCATCATTATTAATCAGGTGGCCAGTAAATGGAACACCTCATGTTTACATTTCTGGAGGGCTCCAAGCCCGCACTGTCGCTGGCAGAGGGCCAACCCAAATGGGCTGCTCTAGTGGAAATGCCGAGCGAACATGGAACACAGTGAGAACTTGGGAGGCCCAGGAATTGTGAATGCCACGAACAATCGTTTCTGTTATAGCTTTAACCAGGCAAACCCAGGCTCACACATTTGTTTATAAAATTTCAGCAGACCCTTAAAAAGTAAGTCTGAAAGAACGTTAATTTTTAATCTAATCTTGGATGACCAATAAAAGTAAATCTTATTTAAAAACATTCATAAAGGTTGTAAAATTGGTGTTTTAAATGAACTAAACTGAGAATTAATAAAATTACTCTAACTTTTTTGTTGCAATAGGAAAATAAATGCTTTAAAGTTTAAAGTTAAAACATGGAGGCCTTAAAAAAACATAGAGGTCTTAAAATACATTGGGGAAAACTATTTTGCAGAAAATAAATTTTGTTCCTCTAATTGTGGCTGGACATTGATTTCTGAGTTTCAGAGTATGAAGTTGTTCTCAGCTGCCTCGTAATAGTGGAGACTCAGTCCCCTTCCAAATGGAAAGGTTCCTATTTGTCAATGTAAGAAATATTCAAACCTGTAAACAATTTTTGTGAGTTAAATTATTTAGCCAGGAAGCAAAATCTCAATGGATTGGGGAATGTTCCTTCTAAGAATGGCAGTTTAACACCTTATTTTACACACTACAATCAGAGTAGACAGACAGAAGGGGGTTATATGAAATCCATTGGTGATGGATTAGGGAGGCAGGAGCAAGCAAACAGGGGAAACCTCTGGGATTGGATAAAAAGTGAAATGGAAAGACATATACTTCTTTTATACTGGTGGGTACGGGTAGTTAACAATGAACATTTATAGCACAAAGAGATGATAGTTGGGAGAACGAGGTAGCAATGAGAGGTCTGTGGTCTCCTGTTCTGGTGGGAGATTGTGCTCTGAGGGGTCTGGGCAAAGGGGATTAGACTGACATTCCAAAGGTATATTGTTGTTGATACAAAAAGACAATAGACAGGTTCAGTTAAGGTAAAGATCATCGTTTGTCAGGGCAGGCCTAGGACATGACTATCTGCCATGAAGGGCTTTTAGTAAGTAAGTGTTAATTTCAAACCATCCTTTGTGGTTACTTTAACCTGAGTTTGTAAGGCTGCCTCAGACCTCCTCTAAGCTTGTCGAGTTTACTGTGACCCCTTTTCTTCCACATATAGTTTTTCTCCTCCATTCCCTAAAGTGTTGTGTTTTTTATTCTGTGGTGTTGTGTCTTTAAAAGATTTTCAACCTTAAAACTTAGAAATGGGTGTTGAAACTGAGAGCTGTAACTCTCAGCCTGATGGGTATGATGTTTTTAAATAGGTAATACAGACCTCTAGTGGTTGAACAGTTTGAAAGCCTCTGTGAGGAAAAGAGATTGTGAGGCAAGTGCCTGCATTTTAAGGAGAAAAAAACAGTTGTTAGTTAAAATTACTCACATTGCAAAATTCACACATTTCACACAAACAAGCAAACAAACAAAAAGAATGTGGTTCACGGAAAGGTGGAGTACTTCCCGGCCTTTCTTAATACTCCTTTATTCTTCTAAAATAAGCAAGGACCTTCCCACCAAAGTCCCAGCAAGAAATCTGCATCTGTATTGAGTTCCCTCTAAAAGATAACATTCAATTCATTTATTATATGAATGGAGTTGACAGATATCTGTGTTATGTGAAATAGATTTAATTTTCTTTGTACACAGTTTTGCCTCACCGGGACCCTTCTTCCAATGGAGGGGCTCAGGGATCGGGGTGGCTCTCCAGTCTACACGAGGAACAAACTCTTAGATCCCTGTGCAAGCTGAATTGCTTACTAAACGTCCCTCTAGACCAGCCCTTTTCAAACTTGAACAGATACACACGTCACCTGGAGAATCTTGTTGAAATGCAGATTCTGACTCAGGGGGTGTGGGGTTGGGCCTGAGACTGCTTTACTAGGAAGTGCCCAGAGGGCACTGATGCTGCTCCTCCAGGACGGCACTGAGAGTCCCAGGAGCTTCTCATATCTGTTTATTTTGATAACTACACTTTTGGTGTTTACCGATCTCTTCTTCATCTTTTCTGTTTTTATTTCAATGGCATCTATTAAAATTTAATTTTTGAATTCATAAAACTTTTGAAGTTCTCTTTCACCTGACTGTGAGCACAAAGACCTCTGGGAACCGGTTATTCCAGTTATGTAAAGTTGCTCTTTCTTTTCTTGTCACCTGCTTAGCTTGGTGAGTTCATGGTGGTCTCGAACACCTCTCCCAGCACTTGAGGTCATGGCACTTGTTACCACAATTACCTGTCCGATTAGCCATAGTGGGAGAGTGGGTAAGATGTGGTTTTGTGCATGTTGAAAACCTGCTAAGGGCCCACAGTCACATTCACGTTTCAAAATCACACAGAATAGAAAGCACAAGCTGACACCGTGAGAGTGAACAGATCAAAGTGAAGTGTGGGAAAATACATTTTTCAGACAAAATCTGTTGCAACTCCACCATCTAAATAACTCTCTATCATAGCATGTTGTCAGCCTTAATTTTGCAATAAATACATAATTTTAGAACTTATGTCACAGGGTAGCCTTTAAAAGCCTCTTACAAACTTTTAACATCTAGTTTCAAATCAAAACTAATATATTAAGAAGCCGTAGGATGGAGGGAGTCCATAAATTATCATCATCGCCCTGCATGAACAGTAATTCACAGGTTTGGCTCAGACACAACTTAGACGGAATAATTAACTATGTACAGTGCTTAACAGTATAAAAGTAATTAATCTAGCTGCCTCATACTGGTTTGGCCTAAATAAACATTCAATAAAAAGCCATATGATTTTATTATTTCCTCACTCTGGCTACTACTTTAGTAAATTGTAATTTTAATATGTCTTTCCCTTAAAAATAACTATTTTCAAATGCTAATATACTGATTATAAGCTAACGAGTTCCATATATTTACAATGGTGGGTAGATGTTCTAAATTAATAGTTCTATGCAGTCTGCTTCACAGGAATTTAGTGAAAATAATTATCTATTTTAAATAAGGTGTAAAGAAGAAAAAAGTGAGTTTTTTTAACTGCAAATCACATAGATCCTGTGGATCATACCACAGTTTTGTAGTGGTGTAGCTTCGGTAAAATGTTTCAGGTAAACTTGGTTTGTCCTCTGTGGTTCTAGAAGGAGACAAGTTGCCTTTTGGTCTATAGTCCCTTTACCAGCAGGTTCACGAAGTAAAGGGCAGCGTCGTCAGTTGGGATGAGGGCAACAACTAAGACAAGTATCCCTGTTTTGTCAATAGAAACAGGCTCGGGTAATTCCTGCTAGGCAGAGAGCTTCATCCCACTCAGGTTTTGTTTTGGTTCTTTTGCAAGTCCACTCTGTGTATGAACAAACACTGCTTTGCCTAATCTCACAAACCATGACATTCTCTCCCCTATATGATTCCACTGATTAATCATTGTATTGTTATCTCCATTTCATAAGTGGGCAAAGAAGAGAATGAGGCTGACTAATTCTTCCCAAAACAAGCAGCCACAAAAGATGTACAGTCAAAAATGAAACCCAGAAACTGCTTCTAGCCAACCAGGACAGAGTAACAAGTATTACCTTCTCACCTAAAATGACAACTTAAAAAAGAAAGGAGCTAGATAGACAGACAATAGGGAAATCTGAAACAATTGTTTTCAAGACAGTAGACATCAGATAGCAAAGGGCAGTGACCTCAGGGAGGGGAAACAAATGAGGTGAGCCCTGTGCTTGCCCAGCTCACTGCATGGGAGTTTCCAGCAAAGCACAGGGAAGGAGAATCCAGAAGGAGCTCTAGCATCTCCCTGGGTTGAGAAGATGGAGCTAGGAGTCCAGAGGCAAGGAGCTAGAGTCCACAGGGCAGAGTACCACAGAGTAGAGAGCTTTTACAAGAAAGAGCCCCGAGATCTGCAAAGGTACCCCTTCTGTTTTGGTGCATGTGTGTGAGTGATCACCCAACAGGATCAGAAAGAACAATCTCCGGGGATCATCCAGAGTCAGAAAATAGTTCCTGTTCCCACCAGCTGGAGTGCAAAAACTTCATAATTCATGGGCATCAGATAGTATACTTTGAAGGATTTGTCTCAGGAATGGGAAAATATCAACCCTAGACTAAATGCTGCTCTGGTCCCACCAAACAAAGCCTAAAAGCCACACCTAGAGAAATTAAACAGTTTGCAGGTAACTGCTTCCCAGAACAAAGCTGGGGAATTTTTATAGGAATACAAAAATATCCAATATCAAACAAGGCAAAATTCACAGTGTTTAGCATCCATTCAAAAATTACCAAGCTTGCAAAATGCCAGGAAAGGACCATCTGTAAAGAGAAGAAAAAAAAACAATCAATGGAAACAGACCCAGTAATGATACAGATGATAGAATTAGCACCCAAGGACATTACTGTATTCCATATGTTCAAGAAGCTAGAGGAAAGTTTGAACATGTTAAGTAGAGACATGGAAGACATAAAAGAGACTGAAATTGAACTTCTAGAGATGAAAACAACAATGTTTGAAATGAAAACTCTCATCAGGACTTCAAATACCAAGACATATTCCTTCCACAATATTCCCTGGACCCTGAGTTTGATCCCAGGAGCCTAATACCTGCTAATACTAAAAGTCCCAGGTGAATGCTCCCCTTAAGAGCATAGGAGGGGGTCACCAGTCGAAGGTAACAGAGTCTCTCAGGCCACCATGGGCGCCCTTTCCATCTCACTTTGGTCCATACCCCCCGGCCTGGTCTGTCTCTGGCTCATGGAGCACGTGTTATTGCCCCCCATGAACTGACAGTCCTTCTGTTTAGCATAAAGCCAGCTTAGGAACGGAGCTGCTAGCAGTCCTCAACATGGCTCTTTCTGAGTTACAAGAAAATTAACATTATCAGCTCACCATTTGCCATCTTCGTTTTCTGTCTCACCATGAGAACTCTATACAGTAGCCTCCTTATTCACAGAAGATATATTCCAACACCCTCAGTGGATACCTGAAATTGTGGACAGTACCAAATCCTATATGTGTTTTTTCTATACATAAATACCTATGATGAAGTTTAATTTATAAATTAGGAACACTAACACATTAACAACAATAATAATAAAGTAGAACAATCATAGCAGTTATGTGAATCTGGTGTCTCCCTTTAAACATATCTTATACTATGTTCACTCTTCTTCATGTGATGATGTAAGATGGCAAAATGCCTACGTGATGAGCTGAAGTGAGGTGAATGACACAGGCATTGTGACATGGTATTAGGCTACTAGTGACCTAACTGTATGTCAGAAGGAGGACCCTCTGCTTCAGGTGATCCTGTGTCATCAAGCCAGGATGATGTCAGTGGTTGAATGTGAGGGGCAGATGAGGTGACTGCTTGAAGAAATTTAATATTTTCAGACCACAGTTGACCATGGGTAACTGAAACCATAGAAAGTGAAACTGGATAAGGAGAACCTACTGTAATTTGAAAAGGCATAAAGTATCGTCTTTTTATATAAAATTAAAATGGAAATTAGTATTTTTGCAGTTCCCCACCCTTCTTATCCAAGGTATTATGCATAAAATCATGAATCTTCCAGCTAACCAAACAATTAGTCAAAATGTATATTTTTTGTTTGTTGTTTGTTTGTCTTACAGAATTCAAATACTCATGAGAATTAAATTACTTTTCCTTCCAAGAAAAGTCAACTTACTTGTCCAGGAAGTGTTATTAAGGCTAGAGTCCCAAGACACGTAAATATGTGCTAGCCAAATGTTACTGCTCATCAGAAACATTCCACATTCATCTGGAATTAATCCTGTGAAACTCCCTCAGTCAATGTATTCTCCTAATCAATAGCAGATATATTCTTTTTATTCATTTATTTTGTGTGTTCTTAAGCCTTCAGTGAATGAATTTCATAAATATATTAGTATAAAAACACAAATGTGGGCTTGTGACACAAATGTGTAGATAATCTCATGCTTAAGCATCACAGTACACTTTAAACACACTTTTCTTGACAGTGAAGCTTTCAAAAATAAGTACCTTCTAGCAATTACTAAATTTATTTTAAAATTTAACCTCATCAGTGGTTATATGGTCAGAACCCCTGGGTCAGTGCAGTTCTGAGACAGAGCGTCTGTTCCTTTCACTTTAGAAAGTCGCTGGGGCACTAGATAATATTTTTAAATAAATCTTCAGATAATATGCAAGAATCCCCAAATATCACAAATTCTGTGCTATATTCACCCATGTGGAGAATTACTTCAGTGAAATGCAGCAACAGCTCTAAAAGACATAATGGTATCTTTAACAATACAGAAAATGAAGAGAAAACGAAGTTGCTGGCAGGAACAATTAAGCGAAGAGGTGACATCCAGGCTGCCATTCTGAGAGTTCCCAGGCTCACGCACACACAGGCAGGGCAGTGCAGCTGTGTGGGAGCAGGGGTGGAGAGTGACCACATCCCGTGACTCCTCTGTTTTCCCACCACTTCCATGTCCTCCCCTGTGGATTGTTGTGTTGGAAGGAGGGGATGTCTAACCCAGGTATATGTACTTCAAGGATTTAGTGTAGTATGACAACTTTGCGATGTGAATCTGCAGCATCTTGATGGAGCTTAGGCTCTGTTTTCTCAGTGGTGAAAAGGGGTGGTTGGCCTACATCCTAAGTTGTGAATTGGCAGCCCTCAGACAAGATTTGATCTGTGGAAGAGTTGTTTACTTCAACAGTGTTGCTTTTCCTAAAATTTTTTTATTTTCATGTTTTAGTTGAAAGCATTTTAAAATAAGATATTTCACGTAAAATTTGAAATCAGCCTGTATCACAGTTGCCACAATTGGCTGTAGCTGAGGAGTGACTCACCCCACCCCCTCTTCCTCTGAGAAAGGGAAAGGGCCCTCCATCCACCACCATACCTGCTTCACCCCTCCCTGTGACTCCCAGCCCCTATACATATTTGAATATGTGAACCCCAGAGAATGTAATTTCTAGGGACCATTCCAGCAATAAGATGTTATGACTCTCTCACATAAGTTGTTTCAATAAAAGCAAAATAGTGCACAGAATAACAATTCAACTATATCACAGATTAAAATAGACTTTGCAGGGATAACCAGACAACCAACAAACCATTTGCACGGCAGTAATAGTGTATGTTTACAAGGCAAAGTGCATACATATGTATTCCCATATTTTGCTGAAGAAAAGCAATAAATTTGACCCATATATGGGTCCTTCTATGGCAGAAATTTGTGTGCCTTTCTGATTCACATTAAGATAAAGCTATATTCCAAACCTACACTGAAAGTCCATAATTGCAGAATGACTTTTTATTTGTTTAGAGAACATCATAATTTGTTGGTGTAACACAAAACCGGCATGTGATTTATCTAGAGAATAGCTTTAAGCTTATCGTTGACATCTATACTATGACTACTGAAATAGACTAATATGTAAACCATGTTTTCTGTGAAACTGGAACCTCTTAATTTCATGATATTCAAAATTATTAGCATATTATGTTATTCTCACAAAGTTCTAATGAACTTCACAAATCTGCCTGCTCTATTCTGAGTACAAAAATATTTAGCCTAATTTGTTTTTGTATTATTTTTATGGCAACAAAGTAATATCAAAAATGTTATTACCAGAAACAATACAGTGTTGTATAATTATTACAAAGTGAATCTTATGAAGTCATATTAAAGAACAACAATTAACACATGTTAACTCAGATAATTCAAGGAATAGACTTATATGAATACTAGGGGAACTGTTGGCAAAAATTTTTTCCTCTGAATACTACATTTTGAAGAAAAATTTTGCCATTTAATTAGTTGAAGTATAATCACCAACCAAAAGCCATAGTGTGATATTTTTTCCTCCCCCAATTTAATCTTCAAATCATCTAAGCTTTAGATATTCATACTTTCACTTCTTAGAAATGTATCCTTCATGGATCCTTTTTCCCTTGCTTTATAAGATTAATCACACACTGTAGCGCCGCACTGACAGGGCTCTTTACATCATTCCAATCTGTTTCTTGGCCACGTGACACATAAGTAAAGTAAATGATGATGTAATTCACTTAGTAATTGTACAGGGACATATAAATATATATTGAGAATATATGTAATGACAGTAATAACAGATAACAGTAATAGTAGATGTTAGGTTTACTGAGTGTTTAATATATGTCAATCTTTTTTTCCCCTTGTTTTATTTAACCCTCATGTCCACAGTATACAATAAGTTTTTAAAAGAATATTTTATTTATTTCTTTTTAGAGAGAGAAGGGAGGGAGATAGAGAGAGAGAGAGAGAAACATCAATGTGCGGTTGCTGGGGGTCATGGCATGCAACCCAGGCATGTACCCTGACTGGGAATCGAACCTGCGACACTTTGGTTCGCAGCCCACGCTCAATCCACTGAGCTACGCCAGTCAGAGTATACAATAAGTTTTAACCCATTTTAAGGTAAGGAGACTAATGCTCAAAGTGGGTGAATAGATTAGCCAATTACAAGATTAGTCAGAGGTGGAGCCGGGATCTTAACTGATCTTTGTGAATTCAAAGCTTATTGTTAGTTTCCTATAAAGTTTACCTACCTGCCAATAGACTCTAACACTGATTAAATCAACGTTCCTGTTTAAGATTGTAAATGCTAAATATACACTTCTTAACATGTAGTTCAGCTTCCCACTTCAACCATGTATTAAACTTGTTTTTATTGTATGTAGTCTATTCATATTGAATGATTATAATATGCTATCCTTTAAGGAAATTATTTTAAATGTGTAATCTCACAACATTCTTCCAAGGACAAGGTAGAGGCTGTGAGTTTTATTCCTGTTTGTCAAATCAGAGTTCAGAGGTTAAATGACTTGCCTAGGGTCTCAGTTTCTAGAGAGACAGAAAATGCCCAAGTCTTCCACTCCAAGTTCTAGACTAGAGTTTGTTCTAAGTCATTTTTCCCAATAAATCCTGCAATCAGCTTATTCCTACTCTTTGACTTCTTAAATTATGTTACTTTCTTACTCATTGCTTTTGGTTTTATATACTAAGATTCGACATCAGCATTCACCATATCTTTCACTCTTAATTCTGAGTGGTTCCAGCTGATGGCTTATTTTTGTACTCAATGGGCTTTTTTCTTTATTTCTCTTTTACCTCAATTATCCAGGAAAGGCTGCCTACATCTTTTGAAAGCTCAGATATCCTCAATGAAAAGACCTTTTAAATGACCTTGTTTGTCTCCCATGGAGTTGCATATGACAACTTCAATGCCTCACTAAAATGTTACCCATTTGGCATCAGTATACAGAAGAGGCTGTACTCTGTGATAAGAAGTACAGTGTTGTTTTCCTAGTAAGAGAAGAATGTTCTAATGAGGAAAAGGGGGAAGGATAATTTCCTCAGATTCAGCTGCTATTTCAAACACAACAGTGCTTTTCTTCTAGAATAAGCACTATAAAAATGTTGTAGGGGAAATACCACAAAAACCAATAAACAATTCAAAATTTGGTTATAGAACTTTATTGCTATTGCTGCTTTAGAGCCCTTTTCCCCAGATATGTTCTTTGGCTACAAAAAAAAGTACTATGTCATGTCTTTGTAGGTCAGTGAAGCAGCCAGGTACAGGAAGCAAATAACAGAGACTCAAATTAAGTAACTGCAGCTCTGCCAAACTTGCTCTGGTTGCCAAACTTGCAGAAATTATCATTTATAACTAGGAATGTTTATCCTGTTTCTCACTTTTCTCTACTTGGCTTAATTCTAACAAGAGCCTTAATAACAGGCTACATTTAATGCATTGATCTACAAGGGGGGGGGGGGTTGAAGGGGAACCTAATGTAAATGCAAAGTTGAATTTACATTCAGATATTGCAAATTCACTTTAGATCCTGACTGCAGATTGACTCCCTCTGGGGCTCAGTCAGAGTGGTTGGTGGTGATGCCACCAGAGGGCAGGGTTTGACTTCAGTCATGGTGGCTTCCTCCCCCCAGAGGCAACCTTGGGACCACTATAACAGCCATCAAATCCCTTAAAGACCTTATAAACTCAAATCCTTTTTCCTAGTGTATTGTTCACAGTACTGGAGTTCTGGAAAATGGTTAGAGAGGGTAATTTCTAGAATATCTGACACAACAGATATCTAGTTAACTTAATTTCAGAACTCCTCCTAAATATTCAACTAGACCTCGGATATTGGAAGGTTACCTAACAAGATTTTATCTTGTGAGGTGTCTATATTTTCCTAGGGAAGATATGAATACAATGCATGAAAAAAGTCACCAACAAAATATAGTATACAATTAACTTATTTCCTAAAAGATAAAAACTACAAATTATCAAGCATTGGGAAAAAAAGTAGGAGCTAGAGCTAGGTTTCTCAGTAGCAGCACTACTAACATCTTAGGCTAGATAATTCTGTGTTGTGGGGTACTGCCTGGTGCTCTGTCTGGTGCTGTCTGATTATCTCCGATGTCTGCCCACCAGATGCTAGTAACTGCCCCTCTCCCTGACTATTGTGAGAGAGAAAAATGTCTCCAGACATTGCCAGAAGCCCCTGAAGAGCAAAATTACCCCCAATTAAGAAGCATTGGACTACAGTCTAAAGAAATTACCTTACTCCCCGCCAAAAAACCAGAGCCCTGAAACTTCGGCATGTCAAGATGTGAGGACTGCTCTCTCAGCCTGTTTCCCCATCTGACGATGAGTGGCAATAATGGTGCCTCCCCTCGGAGGCTTCGTATTAGTCTGCTCCAGCTGCCATAACAAAACACCAGACACTGGGTGGCTTCAATCAACAGAAATTTATTTTCTCACAGGTCTGGAAGGTAGACGTTCAAGATGAGGATGCTGGCAGGGTTGGTTTCTGTGAAACCTCTTTTCCTCACTTTGCAGACGGCCCCCTTCTCACTGTGCTCACATGGTTTTTCCTCTGTGCAAGCACCGTCATTGTGCCTTCCTCTGAGAAGGACACCAATCACGTTGGATTCGGGCTCCAACCTTAGGAACTTGTTTGACCTTAATTACCACTTTAAAGATGCTATTGCTAAATACAGTCACATTGGGGACTGAGGCTTTGACCTATGAGTTGAGCGGGTACACAGTCCATAACAGCGCTTTTGAGATAAAAGCAATTATCACAGTACTTGGCACATAGTAAACATTCAATTAATCAAATGTTACCAGTGTTCATATTAACTCATTATTTTAAGTCTTCCCTGTGAAATAAATACCAGCAAATACACAGAAGAGTATAAAACAATGGTACATTAAGTAAGCTTATTTGAACACTTGTTTGTCACCCTGTGATGAAGTTGCATAGCTGAGAATTTTATTTATTTTTTCTAACAGATCAGTTATTTAATTAGGTTTTTTAAAAGAAATTCAGAACTTCATTTTGTGAGGATAGAGGCCATTTTTGAGAGCAAACACAGAGCGGAGGTAGCCCTGGAGCTGGGGAATAGCTTTGATTTTTGGCACAATTTGCGAGTCCACGGCTTTCTGATAGAGCCTGCGTTGCTCTGTAACCTCGTATTTCTC
This sequence comes from Phyllostomus discolor, assembly GCF_004126475.2. NCBI lineage: Eukaryota > Metazoa > Chordata > Mammalia > Chiroptera > Phyllostomidae > Phyllostomus > Phyllostomus discolor. The sequence continues at coordinate 58,851,783 of NC_040904.2, forward strand.
TTTCTCGGTGTCGAAGATCTCCCCCTCCTGGTGTCTGGGCTTGTGCAGCTTGTTCTTCTTGAAGTAAGCATCAGTGAGATGCTTGGGGATTTTCACACCACTGATGTCAATTTTGGTGGAGGTGGCGATGACAAATTTCTGGTGTGTTCTACGCAGAGGAACTCGATTATAGGACAGAGGTCCATTCACAAGTAGCAAGCTACTGCCCGGCTGCTTCAGGAAAATCACCCTCTTGCCCCTGTGGCACCCAGTGAGGATGATCAGAATGGTCCCAGGAGTGATGCTGGCCCACAGTTTTCTCTTGTGCTGACTGAAGAGCTTCTTGCCATGGCTCAGCAGCTTTCTAGGCACGTCTTCAGTGGGATAGTATCTAGGCATTTTTCGAAGTTTAACCACCCGGGTACCACCATTCTTGTCGCCACCAACTGGTTAATGACAGTAGCCATAACTTTCTTCTTCTTTTTCTTTTCAATCCTGGATTTAGCTGCGGAGTATTTCCTCTTGTACATGGCTTTTCGGGAATACATGGCTGACCGGGAATACCTGCCAATCCCTCTGACGAGGACAGGGTTTCAGCTACAGTGGGGCTTCCCCTTCTTAGGCGTCTTAGCCTTGAGTTTCCCCTTCTTAACCTTGCCACCAGCATCAGCCTTCTTGGCTTGGGGTTTCTTCTCCTTAGTATCCGGCTTCTTGTTTTTTTCATCCGCCATCTTGCAAGATGGAAAAAAGCGCATAGCTGAGAATTTTAAATTGACATTTTCCACGTTAACACAGCTAACCACTTCAAGGATGCCGTTTCCTTTATTTGAGGCAAAGGGCAGTAGCTTCTGCATCCTCAGCATCTGATGAGTTGTTAATGATCCAGAAATAAACTTTTAAGTGCTTTGGGCAATTTCTGAGTGTAAAGAAATTCTGTACAAATACTCTCCAAAAGGAGGCTTGACAGTAACAATTCACTCTCACCCTCTTAATTTTATTTACAAGTTTCACCTAAAAACAAAAAAAAAACTGGCAAGGAAAAAAAAACTTTTCAAACAGCCATGGTTTCCAGCTGGAACTGAGTAACCGGAGATTTTGAAATTGCAAAGGAACATGAGCCTTCTTCAGCCAAAACTATTTGTTCAGAAAAGCTAAAGAATGTTACATATTTCTAACACACCAGTTTATCATTTGAAATTTCTGCTGTCTCAAGTGAAATTATGCTGTCCTATTTCCTACTGCGGGGTTCCCTTCCCAACCACCATTGCTTTCAGATTGGAGGCATGTGGCTAAGGACAAGAGCAGAGTCGGCTCAGCTAGCTGGAGCAGCAGAAGGGGAGTTAACATCTCACGGGGAAGCCAAGTGCTAACAGGGTTGTTACGGCAAGTTCAGGAAGAGTGAAGTCGATGTCAACAGTTGCTGGGTTGAACGGCCTTGTTGTAGATAATAAAAGTAGAAATCGCTTGCTGAAAGTGAAGATGTGAAAAGGAGAAATTGCTATAGCAAAGTTAAAAACAAGAGATGGTAGTCTTGGTGTGGCACAGAATGCTCAAAAATATTCCTGTCGTTACAGAGTTGCTGCTGTATGAGTAATGTGCCACTTCACTACATAGCCCTTCTGTACAGAAAGGCTCTATTTCCACTTTCCTAACCAAGGGGCGCATTTTATTTTACAACAACGATCAAAGGCAGAAGTGGTGCATTATCTTGTGCAGCTCCCTTAGAGAAAGTACATTTTTCCCTCCTGCTCAGACTGCACACTAATATGGGAATATATTTTAATTTCAAATCTGATGTGTGACATCTGGTAACTCATTTATTGCTAATGAAGTTTTCACAGGAAGCAGCAGTCACCGGTATCTCATCGTATTTTTCAGTTGGCAAAGTGTTGTTTACCTTTTATGGGCCCAGCATCCAAGCCTCTTATCACAGGCTGTTTAGTTAGAAAACATAAGTAGCCCCACATAGAAAATAGAAAGCTAAATAATAGGAGATAGAATGGTCTGAAGTTCTAGGGGTATCAAACCTTTTGGTGTCTCTGGGCCACACTGGAAGAAAAATTGTCTTGGGCCACACATGAGATATACAAATACTAATGAAAACAGATGAGCAAAAAAAAAAAAAAGGGTTTTAAGTAAATTTATGATTTTGTGTTGGGCCGCACTCATAGCCATCCTGGGCCGCATGCGGCCCACAGGCTGCAAGTTAGACACTTCTGGAACTTTTTATTATAATCATTGGTGTGATATCATTTTAGTTTAATTTTTAAAATTATATAGGCATTCAAGAAAATGAGTAGAGCTGGCAAAATTGTTGGGTCTAAGTAGTTATCAGCAAGTGGCTGTCAGCCCCCTTCTCTGAGCTTCTCCACCTCTTTCTGGCATTTTAGCTTCTTCCACTTCCAGCAGTTTTCCAATCCTTCTTACCCAAATTTGTTTGCAGCTGGAAAATTAGCCATTTACACCATAGTTTGAATTAAGTAACTAACAAAATCTCAAAGCTATGGTATCTCATAGCATCTTCACGTACATGCGTATCATTTGATGTTCCAAACAATATTGTGAGCCAGAATGGACATATATTTTTTACTTCATCATTTTCATGAACTTCATTATCATTATCATCATTTCCAGATAAAAAAAAATGAGTTACTGGTGAAGCATAAAGATGAAGACCTCATAGTTCATAAGAGGTAAATCATGTATAGACACACCTTTTTTTATTGCCCATCACAGTTGTTGCATTTTTTTACTGAAGGCAAAACCCTCTACCAGCAAAAGGTTGACTTGCTTCGGTGTGACACTTGCTTTAGTGTGGTGGTCTGGAATATCCCTGAGGTGTGCGTGTACCTGGTCCAGATCTCTTAGCCCCCATACTCATGCTCTTCCACCACTTTTTGTCTGGCTCTCACCTGAGTCAGTGTGTCTTCTTCCCCCAAGTGGATCTTAACCCTAATGGATGTATGGAGGTGGGTATCACCCACCTCACTCTAAAGAAATTTCAGACCTCTGTGAGTAGGTGCAAGGGGTAGTTCACCAAATGACATTCTGTTGGGCCCTTAGCCACACCAGTCCTGAATGTTTAAAAGATACATGATACGCAGTTTAATAAGTAATTCTCAAGTTGCGCTTAGATGTTTGTTGTACTTATGTCAGGTTCGGAAGTCTCAGAAAAGCCAAATAAAACATTTTAGCTGGGGCACTTTTGTTGTTTGTTGGTTTGGTTTTGCCCATTAATCATGACTATCAGGATATAAACCATATTACAAATTAAGGTGCCAATAGGGCACCTGGAGAGCTCATTAAAACCCAGATTGCTGGGCCCAACCCACAGAGTTTCCAATTGCATAGGTCAGAGGTGGGGCCTGAGACTTGCATTTCTAAGGAAGTCCCAGGTGATGGCAATACTTTTGTTACAGGGACATTTTCAGAACCATTGCTAGAAGGGCTGTGTAGGTGACTTAAAGGAGAGAAGCACCTAAGGCTGAAGTGTCCAATTATGTGGCCCAAGTGGTCACTGAGCACTTGAAGTATGGCTACTTTTAACTGAGATGTGCTGGAAACATAAATTATACTCTAGATTTTGAGGACTTGGTATTAAAAAATGGAAAAATATCAATAATTTTTATATTGACTACATGTTGAAACATGGGGTTAAATAAAATATATTGTTAAAGCTAATTTTACCTACTTCTTTTAATTTTTGATGTTGCTACTAGGGAAATTTAAATTGCATATGTGTCTCACAGTATATTTCTTTTGAACAGAACTGACCTAAAGCATCAGAAAACATACAGTGGTGGGGATTAGTGAACTACGGAGGATTAAACTTTCAAAAACTGGAAATGCATCTGGGCCAAAGGAAATACATCTGTTGGCTAGATTTAGCCTGAGTGCCCCACTTTGTACCCAAACATTTGCTGTCATGGATATTAAATGTAAAAGCTCTCCAGTATCTATAATTTTACCTTTCTTTTAGTTTTAATCCAGTGCCTCATTATAATTCTGAAGTAGAGGCATTAGATTATAATAATGAAAGTAAGCTGTTCATAAATCAGAGAACAGATTAGTGAGCACTAATCTGTTCTCTAGGCAGGGAGTGGGGTAGCAGGCAAAATGGGTGAGTCAAAAGTGCAAAGGGGAGTCAAAAGGCATGAACTTCCGGTTATAAAATAAATACGTCATGGGGATGTAATGAACAGCATGGTAACTGTAGTTAGTAATACTGTATTGCGTGTTTGAGTATTGCTAAGAAAGTAGATCTTAAGTGTTTTCATTACAAGAAAAAATCTAACTATATATGGTGGTGGAGGTCAACCAGGCTTCTTCTTGTGGTGGTCATTTCACAGTGTATGAATATCGAATCGCTGTGTCACACACCTGAATCTACGGTAATGTTGTGTGTCAGTTACACCACCATTTTTTAAAAATTCTGAGTTTTTACATGAAAGAATTGTATTAGTCTTTGGAAGTTCTGAGATTTTTTTTTCATTAAATTCATTATACTTACCCTTGCATTTTAGAAAATTTATATTTTCAAAGTGCTTTTATGTTTTTCAAAGACCTCACTTTTTACCCTTAACAACCTATGAATCAGAAGAAAGAACAGGTGTTGGTATTCTCACTCTAAATGTTTTTTTTTAATATTTAAAGAATAACAAAGTAAGAGATTAAGTTTCCTGCATTGACTATGTCGTCGCTGCTCAGAGCAGACATTTCAACATGACTCTAGTCCAGTGCATCCCCTGTCAGACTGGCCTGCTGTGTCTGTTTTTACAGCATTTTAATGTAAAATATAAAAAGTAAAGAAGTATAATACATACAAAAACTGTTTGAGAAGATGTGACTTTGGATAAATAAAAATAATTACCCTTATAGAGTTCATTTTCTTATGACAAAACTCCACTTAACTTTTCAAAACACTGACTTAATATAATACTTCAAAATATTTTCCTAAATAATACTACTGTAAGGTTTACAATTCTCTACTTTCATGTCTATGTTTTTGTCTGGGCAACTGAACCACCTTAACTAATTGCTGAACTTTAAAACATTGGATTTCCCCCCCAAAGACTCTGAGAGATTCATTCTGTCTGAGTTATACTAATAATAATACATTGTGCCATCTTTTTCAGAGGATGCTGTCATCTTGATTGTCTAACTGCAGTGCATGCATTTAATTTTGATTTACAACCATGAGTCAATCTGTCTTTATGTTTCACTTGGTATTGCCAAGGAACAACACAGGGGATGCCTAAGAGGCTCACAGTCTTTAGCCATAAATGGAGTGAAACCAGCTAGTCTAGATAGGGTCAAAATCTGTAACCTTGACCTCATTAACCAATGGTCACGAGCAGCTATCCAAATGCTGTGCCAGGGAAACATTCCTTTGAGTAGATAGTTAATTTTAAAAAATGGAAGGAAGAGGGCTCAGGGGAACACTGTCACTATAATATAATTATATGAAGTTTTTTATTTATGTTCATTAAAAAGTAAAATTCTTTTCATTTTGTTTTTAATAAAAAGAGTTTCTGCATTTAATTATGGAATGTTATTAAGTCATTGTTGCATTAATAATATTTATATTGATAATAAACAGATAATTGGCTAATTTCATGATTTATTAGGTTATTTCTACTTGTCAAGCTATTATTGCCTTTGTCTTCAAAAGATGTATGCCTATATAAAAGAAAGTTTATGAAATTTCAGTGTTTCAGGAGATTTCTTTAATTGTGTCCCAGCTCTTTGAGGATATAGAAGTCTAAAGAAGCTAAGTGACTAGTTCAAAGTCACATAGCTAGTGAGTAGAAAAACCAAAATTAGAACTAGTCTCCTTACACACTGTGTAGGACTAATTAGTAGGCTATTATTCAAGACCTACTGCAATCAGGAAATTGGGCAATTTGGGGAAACATATACAATATATTGAATATTTAATCTTCCAGCTTCATTTAAAATTTATTATGTGATTTGTATGATGTTAAAAACTTTAATCTGAAATAAATTACCATGTGACCAATAATGTCTAACATAAAACTCATAATGCATATAAATTCTGTAATATCATTATATTTTTCTAAGGGTATAAATCAGTTGGTGCTCCCTTTTCTGCTCAGTAATTTTCCTCATACCCCTTACAATGGAAATTGAAATGAGATGAGCAGTTTCTGCTGCTGATTTAGTCTCAAGCAAGCAAACTGGAGTAGCTTCAGAAGTTGGATCAAGCAGCTGCTGTTGACTGAGGGGCCTACACAGTGCTACCTTTTCCATTTGTAAAAAAGCTGTGAAGAGTCTCCAAAAGCCAAATTATTAAAAATGGCATTGCCTCCCCCTTGGTGACCTAGATGCTGATCCCTGGAAATGTATTTATGATTCCCTCAGGGAAATTCTATGAGTCCATACATTTGAAGGATTTGGGAGTATAAGAGGACAGGGATTCCTTTATATATGAGCTTCCTTCCCAGTTAGATTTTAATGTCCTTCTCTCCTAATCTCTGGAGCCCCACTCTCTACGCTCACTAGGAAGCTTTCTGTGGCCCTCTATATTTAACATAATAAGAATATTTTCTGCTAAAACCAACATGTCAGAGGAAGATTTTTAAGGACATGATAAACTTGATTACTTATTTTTATCCCTACCTGTTTCTCTTTTCTTTTTGAAATCAAAGAGGAAAAAAAATCATACAACAAAAACAGCCAAGCACTTAGAATACAAAAGTGTAAGAGGAAATATCAGAGAAATAAAGAGTATTGTTAGGAGGCTTGGGACATTCAGCACAACTGAGTTGGGTAAATGATAATTTATAAGTAGGAGTTTCTGGATTGGAGAGAGATTTAATTGTAGTTTAGTGTTACGTTATTAGATATTAGGGTACCGAGAAGCTAAAATTTGGGATTAACATTTTACTTTCCTTAAAATTTGTACTATAGAAGAGTAACAAGGGAAAATTGGGACAACTGTAATAGAACAACAATAAAAAGTGAAAAAAATTGTACTGTAACTTGGAAGGAACATCTGAATATCCTTTCAGAAACCTGAGCTCTTTAAAATCTGGGGTTAGTTGCAATGAAGCAAAGGTGGGAGGGCTCGTTGAAGATGATGGAACATTTAACCACCGTTACCACAGCTGGTTACAGTTGGTTATGTGCAGAAATACGAAAGCAGCATGCGCTGTTTTCATTTCTCGTGAGGGCAGGCCACAGTGGATGACACTGACTTGGGAAGAGGGCCAGAAACCACTGTTTACCTCTTAGACATGTCACACAGCCACTCATTAAGTCTGAGGAGATTGACTCTCAAGTACTTAATGAACATTGCATTAATACTTTTAACAAAATGTTTTGCATTAATAGAAATATTTATCCATGACTATCAAAGTTGAAAAAAAATCATCTCCAAGGAAAGTATTTAACATAGAAAAGTAAGGCAAGGATTGCCAACTAAGCATGGCTTTCTCCTGTGCCCTGGACTTGAAAGCAGTTCAGGTCACTTGTCCCAAGTGGCAGGCTCTCTGCCAAGCTCTGTTCTTCATGACTGCCAGCATTGAGGAGAGTGCCACCCAGATGACGTATACTTCATCAAAGGGCATGATGGGGTTGGGAGGATGTGAAGACAGACACAACTATACCCCTAAACTCATTGGGTCCAAGCAGTTTAACTATCATCTCCAAACGATTTGCAGGAAAACTTCCAGTCAAGGTAAAGACAGGGGATTAAGCAGTCGTGGACATTCCCCTTCTTTCTCTAGACACCTGAAATATCACATCATGTCTCTAAATAGAGACACGTGGGCCAGAGAAGAACAACACCAGATACACAGCTGAGATAAAGTACTAATGACGTTATGAGGATGAAAGTCAAGACAACTAGACTCATATACTGAAAACCATTGAAATTAGGTTTTCTAGTTAAAGCCAGAAATGGGAAAATTACTGCCTATTGTGACCAAAGAGTACAAAACTTTTGTATACCAACAAAATATGAGAATGAGTGGAGAGCCTCATCTGTAGTATCTGCAGACAAAGTATTAGGTGGGAGGCTAGGCTGAAAATTGGCATTAAAAACTTTTCCATGCCTAAGCAGAAATTTCACAGCTCACCATCATCCAGACACTCAGACCTCCTAAGGAAGTTAATTCCCACCACATATCACCTCACAGTCAAAGACTACAAAAAAGAAAAAGAAACAAATAGAATCTGTACCTAAAGAGACTGCAGATAGTAAAGCAGTTGGATAGGGACTCTTACCATACTGATGTTCAAAATGCTTAAGTAAGTAAGGGTAGAAATAGACACTATAAAATAAGAATAGAAGGTTAAGAAATAAGACCGAGTAGATTCAGGGGAAAAGTAGAAACCCTAAATATTTTAGTGCTAACTTCCCTAATTCAATGAATTCACAAATGGATAGCGGCTAACAGTTATCCCCTATAGAATGCCTCATTCATTTCTGGGAGAAACACACACAGGAGCAGAAGCAGTTGCTTTCTTGAGTCAGAGTTATAATACAGGAGCAATAAAGAGAGTGACTTTTGAGCAGGAGGGCTTATTGAACTGTCCAGCTCTATAAGCAAATGACTTACAAACACTGACCTACTCTTTTTGAACTTGAGAAAGATACTTTGATAGGAGATTATTCTAAAATATAATTACTTGGTCTTTTAGTTCTCTCTTTATTATCATAGGACACTATGGGGTATTTTTTTCCTTTAGATTGCAAACTAATTAAAAAAAGGAGCTTGTAATGAACAATTTAATTAGATTGGTTTTGGCTTGCCTAGAAACTTAAGAAGTTATTAATATTCTAATCAAAAGTCTTGGGGAAATATTCTTAGAATTTTAAAAAAAACTTCTTTCTTTTGCTTGTTTTTAAGAGCCAGAGAAACCATCAAGGAATACAAGGTAACTCCTACGAAAGCAAGCAATAGATTAAAGTGGTGTGGCCACAATGAGCCAACCTTGTGTTTGCCGCAGACTGAAAGTTCCCACCTAACTCATGGCAGATTTATTCAGCTGCTTATGATTATTTTTTTACTCATACTTTGAAAAAACAACAGCTTGATATTTTTAGTCTTTTAATGGCAAGAAAAAGAGCTTATCGATAATAAACTGCCCTTTTTTTTAACTCTCACAATTTTTTGAGCCATGACTGAGACAGCATTTGCCTTGCATTCAAAAAATAGTAACAACAATTTCAATAAAACACATTTATTAAACAGCATTTGAAAGATACGCCCAATGGTTTCACATTATCTCATTTAATCCCCACAACAATCATGTGCAGTGGGATCATTTGTCCTATTTCTTACAGATGAGGAAAACAATGAGGCTCATGTTCAGAGAAATGGGGTGACTCTGCCAGAGCCACACAGATTTGTAAGTGGCAAAGGAAGATTCCATTACAAGTACTTTGACTCCAAATCCTATCTTCTTTCCTCCAAGAGAGAACAGTGCTGTAGAATTCATGTGAGGTGCAGAGGCTGCCTCAGTAAAAGCTATGGTGAAACCCAGGAAGAGGGAGAAGTGGATCCTCCTGTGTTCTTTGTCAGTATTCCCCTGCCTGTCCCATTCTGGGAAAAGAAACAGGATGAAACTGAAATATAGCTGCTTCCTAGCACTCACAAATTTGGTTCCTAATACAACACATTTCTCTCTCCTTCAGCTCACCAAAATAGCCAACTTTCTGCTTCAAAGAGAAAAGATGCCCACTAAGGTGGCTGCCAATTGTGAGCTCCACTTTCCCTCTTTCTTGAGAACCCTCAGGTTGGGAAACCAGTCAGTGGGAGAAATGGGTGAAGGGGGCCAAAAGGGAAAAAAAAGTAAGAAATCATTAACAAATGCTTATGCAAAAAAACAAAGAAAAAACCCACAACAGAAAAACAGTGTAGACCAGAGAATATTATTTCTTGCTTCTTACACACCAGTGGGGCCCAGGTCCCCCTCCCATCCAGTGCACGTCAGACCCCAGAGCTCTTCCCAGAGGACCATGTGACATCTGCAAATTTACAAGAGCACTTTCCCGTAGAGGACGCTAGAGGCGTTTGTAAGAAAGAAAATTTCAAATGATGACACAACTTCTACCCCACCTTGGCTGGTCAGCTAGCTGCCTTTAAGTTCTAACCACTCCATTCACCATATAAGCTCCAAAGTCCAAATGCCATCTTCTCTGGGAGCATCCCCAATCACTCCCCCACACCCCACCACCAGGCTGGGATAGTGGTAAAATAAGCACAGAAAATTCCACATGCCTCTTACATGGTTAAGTGTTCAACACACTGGAGATGATTCTCTCTTTAAAGCTCCTCTGCCTCCAGCCAGACTCAAATAAAGGAGTGTGACTTTATTCACTCTACATCCCAGACCCCAGCACATAGGAAGGTGTTCGGTGAATATGGGATGATGAATGGATAACTGCCCACTGAATGCGCTAATTGCATTTCTGCTTCCCTGCATTTTCTTCCTGCTGTTTCCATCACTAAATTATTCTCCCTCTTTTGCTACCCTCAAGTATGAGCAAACTTGTTTCCTTACTAGGTAAGAAGTCTTGGTCATTACTTATGTAAACATTTATGTAAATTTCTCTTCTAATTAGTACATTCAGTGCTATGTCCAGAGTTCCTCAAGTGATAAACTCACTAAAATAATAAATACCTCACTACAGTTTCCAGGGACGCTCCCCTAGCTGTTCTGAACAACTTTTCGCATATTAAATATTGGTCCATCTGTATTAATAGGAACTGAAGGAGAGGCTGACCTCAGGTTGTGAAGGAATTGCGGTCCAAAACTATGTTTATAAATTGGTCCTCAAACACAAACCTTTTCGCATAGAAGTTCTTTTATAAATGATGGTTAAGATTCCAGCCTAGTCAATAATGTTCCACATACTCTAGACACAGTATTAATGAACCCAGCCTTAGTGTATGTCCTCAAAGTAGGGGCAAGAGAGGAAAAAAGAAAGAGAGGAGAATTTCCCCCCTGCACCCAAGCTTAGGGCACCCAAGGGATTCCAATGCATCAATTTTATTCCTATCTTTTAGTGCCCGTGTGCCCAAGCTGAAACAAATATTTACCTCTGCCCTAGTTTTCACTTGTGGAGTTCACCCAGGCTGCTTTTAATCTTTGAGATTTCTTTAACCTTGACATTTCCATTTTTTTCCTAGGCAAAATCCAACTGATCTCAACTAGATATTAGAACAGTGAAGTAAATTAACCCACATTAAGGTATAAATGATTGCTAGCACATAAACCTTTAATGTAGCATTTAATTTTAATAGAGAATATTTGTTTACCTAAATGAATTTATACTTCTAATTTGGTGTAATTTTAGTAATTATAATAAAATGAACTGAAAAATCAGCAAAGTGTAGGAAAATGCTTGGTGAGGAGGAAATAGGTCATACCTTTCTGAGAGCTTCTATTAAATTATTCCTTCTTTTTATCTTATATTTTGGTAAACAACAGATTTCTTAAAGTGCTAAGGGTTTTTTTTGTCTGTTTTGGTTTGGTTTTGGTTTCAGAAACAGAATGTAAATTGATTTTATTAGCCACATAGAAATTAGTCAATTGTCTATACTATTAGCTTTTAGGTTATATGCTATTCATCCATTCATTGGTCCACTCACTCTCTTCCTCAGACATTTATCACATGCCTCCTGGAATGTGCTGGGCCTACACTAGTAAATAGGCCCTGCACCCAAGCAGCTGACAAACCACTGCAGAAGACAGTTATATCAACAGACCATTATAACATAGTATCAAAACCTGCACCCCAAATACCAAAGCCACGCAGAAAATGGAATAGCCAATTGCCCAGAAAAGTGAGGAAAGCTCTACAGAGGATGTGACATTTGCTTGTTGGTGAATGCCAATGCCCTCATGAATGAATTGAGAAGAAAGAGATTTAGCTTATGTAAGGCTAAGTACAAAAGGAGAACCGAAAACTTGGATGGGGAGAATAACTACTTTTGTAAGGGAGGCAAAATAGCCACCAAAGAACCTCTTCCTTCCCAGTGTTACCTCTTAAAATTTGGCTACTTCAATCTCATCTTTTTCACAGCAACACTTTGCACCAAGATGGATACTGCCTTAGGTATGTGTGTTCATCCAGCCCTCCAGGATGCCACACACAGCTACACAGCTTTCCTGGGCAGACAAGCAGTGTTTTATTCCTGTTTCTTTTCTTGACCAGAACACTTTGCTACAAGGAGAATGCACAGCCAGGCTCACCTAGGGTCCTGTTCCTGGTATAGGAATAGATCCTCACCCAGCACTGCTGCTCTGCCTGGCCAACCTTGCCTGTGCCTAAAGCTGACCTTCACCACAGAGGGTACCTGTGCCACCCCCAGTGATGGGACCCTCACAGCATTTTCAGCCTCCCTCTCAAGCGTTTTCTGATGGACTCTTAATCTAGAGCAGAATATGATGATCTTCTAAATCACATAAATGAAGAGCTTAATTATTATGTAAAATATTAGAGCAAATATTTGCAGAAGTCTTTATGGAGCTCTTTTGTAAACACCTGATTCTTCCCAGAATCCTAAAGAACTGCTGCTATCTCAAACCCCCACTAAAAACATGTTGATAACTCTGACTTAATTTAATCATTTGACATCCTTGATATACAGATAGTTAATCTTAAAGTTAACTCCAGAAATGGCTGGCAGGCACAAAAGTTAGGAGCTTCAGACCCTTTTGCTAGGCGGAGTTGGAAGTTAACGAATGTGGTTATTGCCTGTAGTGGCCTGAAAAGTCCTGGAAAGATGCTGCTGCCCAAAGCCTCAAGCCCTCACTCTTACTCCCTCTTAAAACAGTTCCCACAATGACCAATCCCTCAGTAAGCTAGAGACAGCTCTTCTGACCACTTAAGGGAGGATGCTAATAATGTGTATACTAAGTAAAGATTGTGAGATGAAAAAAATGATTTTAAAAATAAGATACCAATGCATCACGCTTCTGAGATTAAAGATAAATTAATTGGCCTTGCTTACCTCAGGAAAAACTCAAGCTTTCTGAGTAACTAATTAATTTTGTAATGTTTTTTGATATTTAGATTATGTTTTTTATCAACCTGGAAGCTAGAATTTACTTCTAGAAAAAACATAAAGGACCTACATAATTTTATTCACATAGGATCCTACTTTTATTTATCTGGAGGATATTATCACTTCCCAGAAAAGTAGTATGCTCTAAAAATTAAAGGTATAATCTAGACTTCATTAGTTCAGTTCTTCTCCAGAAAATATGATCTAGTTTTTTTCTAAAATTAAATTTGAGTTACTCTACTTATGACTGAGAAATAAAACTTCATTTATAATTGAAAGTTAATTTTTTTCCTTTTCATTTTTATTTTCTCCAGGTGCATTTGGCATTGGTGCCTGAGATTAATTAACTCAGGAGGTCAATATGATGCTCAACTCTACTACTGAAGATGGTATTAAAAGAATCCAAGATGACTGTCCCAAAGCTGGAAGGCATAATTACATATTTGTCATGATCCCTACCTTATACAGCATCATCTTTGTGGTGGGAATATTTGGAAACAGCTTGGTGGTGATTGTCATTTACTTTTACATGAAAATGAAGACTGTGGCCAGTGTTTTTCTTTTGAATTTAGCACTGGCTGACTTATGCTTTTTACTGACTTTGCCGCTATGGGCCGTCTACACTGCTATGGAATACCGCTGGCCTTTTGGCAATTACCTATGTAAGATCGCATCAGCCAGTGTCAGTTTCAACCTCTATGCCAGTGTGTTTCTACTCACATGTCTAAGCATTGATCGCTACCTGGCTATTGTTCACCCAATGAAATCCCGCCTCCGGCGCACAATGCTTGTGGCCAAAGTCACATGCATCATTATTTGGCTACTGGCTGGCTTGGCCAGTTTGCCAACTGTAATCCACCGAAACGTATTTTTCATTGAGAACACCAATATCACAGTTTGTGCTTTCCATTACGAGTCCCAAAATTCAACCATCCCCATAGGGCTGGGCCTAACCAAGAATATACTGGGTTTCCTATTTCCTTTTCTGATCATTCTTACAAGTTATACTCTCATTTGGAAGGCCTTGAAGAAGGCTTATGAAATTCAGAAGAACAAGCCAAGAAACGATGATATTTTCAAGATAATTTTGGCAATTGTGCTTTTCTTTTTCTTTTCCTGGGTTCCCCATCAAATATTCACTTTCCTGGATGTTCTGATTCAGCTGGGCATCATACATGACTGTAAAATCACAGATATTGTTGACACCGCCATGCCCATCACTATTTGCATAGCTTATTTTAACAATTGCCTTAATCCTCTCTTCTATGGCTTTCTTGGGAAAAAATTTAAAAAATATTTTCTCCAGCTTCTGAAGTACATCCCCCCAAAGGCCAAATCCCACTCAAGTTTATCAACAAAAATGAGCACGCTTTCTTACCGCCCCTCGGATAATGGAAACTCATCCACCAAGAAGCCTCCCCCATGTGTTGAGGTTGAGTAACATGCTTGAAACCTATCTGTGATGTAATCTTGTGGGAAAAGAAGAAAGACACATTCCTCGACAGTACTTCCCTACCAAATAAGCATCAGCTACTTTTCAGGAATTTAAGAAGAAAGTGAATTATGTAGACTGAACTGACTTATCCAAAGCTCTGAACAAAAGCTTTTCCTTTGCAACAAAACTAAGCAAAGCTGCATTCGGCCACATTTTGTATTAGATAGATGATGGCTGCTCAAAGAACAGTGTCAGGCACTGGATGCCTGTGCCGATTTGGGAAAATTTTACTGGCAGGAATGCCATCTCCCCAGTCTATTCTTGTTCTGCTATTTATAATTTCCACCTAAAAGTATTTAGAATATGTAAAACCTTTAGAGAAGCACCAGGAGGTCAAGATTGCTCTCCCCAGTTTCCAAAGGGCAGTGAAGCTTTTGTGCCTATTTAGCCATTAGTAACTGTGGTCCATTTCTACCTGCTACTGCACATCCCATTTTGTACAAAGGCTTGCTAAGCAGTGCTTGTCAAGTTTCAGAAACTAGTGAAATTCCACCAGTGTCTTATTGATTCACACTGCCAAACATGCCAGCTAAATGGCTTATTTGTATAATGATCTTACTAAAGTCATATTATAAAAGTTAAACTACTTATTATAGAGATGTTAACTCTGGTCCCAGGTTATAGGGTCTTCCTAGCCATTAGTTCCATTTCATATCTGAGAAGTGCATATATTTTGTGGTAAAAAGATTATATATCATAAAGTATGCCTTACTGTTTTAAAAAGTATATATTCTACATATATATGTGTATGTATATCTATATCTCTAAACTGTTATTACTTGATTAAAATCTGGTAAAGTTATATTTACATTAAAATAAAGTAATTTTATTGCAGTATATTTCACCTTCATTACTTAAAAGAGATGTTGATTTATTTTTAACACAAGGAAACCATGAATAAGTATGAACATATCTCCATTTAAATTTTGATACAACTGATGGTTTACTACTGTGAGTTATAGAAGTTATATATCCTGCCACTGAAATGACAAAGAATACAGTTTATTCTCCTGCACAACATGGAATAAATACCTCACTTTGAATTTTCCAAAGTTGTTCATATAACAAAAAGTCATTCCTTATAACACTAAAATAATACATTATCTTACTCATTTTTAATAGTAGGAATTTTCTAATTACATCAATGATTATGTAGAACATTGATAAGATATAGAAAAGCATAAAAATAAGTCATATATAGACTTTTCACTCAAAAATCACCATTTTTAACACTTATGTGCATTTTCTTTTACTTTCTTTGCATCCATCATGTACACGTGCATATGCAAATCATGGCATTGGAGCCATAATGTGTGTGGCACTCTGTATACAGATTTTCCACTCAATGTCATAAGGCAGTAGATTGCTAAACCATTACATATTTTTCTAAAACATGTAAATAATTTCATAACATTACAAAATAATGATACATCCTAATATAGTTAGCTAGTCCCCAAATTGAATGACTTAGCTTTTTTATGATTTTTTTTTGGTATCATAAATTACACCATGATGAACACTCAAGTGCATAAATCTGATAAATTACTCATAATATGTACACTCCTAGAAGTGGTACAATTGAGTACATAGATATAAACTTTTTAATATTTTTAATACATATTGCCAAATATTTTTCAGGAAGCTTGAAGCCGTTTACAATACCAGCAACTATGCATGAACACATCTCACCTCAGTCTCAGCAGCATGGAATATTTGCTAGATTTCAGCAGAAAAGGAAATTTTACTGTAAAGATCCAGGTGCCACAAGCAGGGAGGAAACTTGCCTGAGGAAAGTACTATTGCATTTGTTCTCCCTGTGGGCAGTTGCCTCATTGTTCTCCCTTGAGGCCATTGCTTTCCTGGAGTCCACACAAGCCAGGCTGTGTTCATCAGACTCACCAGTGGCCAAAGGATGCGGATGGTGTATAAAGTACCTGATGGGGGATGGGGGCAATGGGACCATTCAGAGAGGCCTTGATGGGCTGGGTAGAATCTGCACAAGGCAGCCTATCACATTCACTTCCTCAAGGATAGAGTTATTTTGAGAATAAATGTGGTTACATATGCCTTGTATTACTTTCTTTCATATATTTTTTTTATTTCCTTAATATAATGCTCACCACTAACTCCAAGGGTCCTTTACAATTTTCACTAAGGATTGCCTCTAAAATACAAATTCTACCTTCTCCCAAGTTTTAGTAAACTTATCCTATTTGAAATCCCTCCAAGTCAGCTTTATGACAGTTCATTATTATTCAGTTGTCTTCTTAATTCAATGCTAATACTTGATTATCATTGAATACTTTATAATAGTTGATTACAAGTACTATAAACTTACTGAACCATTTGGTAAGTTATAGGATTTCTGGTAAGTGATGGTATTCAGATACCTTCCATCTGGTGTGAAAATTACATGTCCCAAGCCTTGTTTTCATTTTTATTTCATCAAATTATATTGTGATTTTTTCCCCATCCCATTTTATGGGATACATATTTATAATCTCAGTGATTAATTTTGCAAGATGAATATTGAAGTTGAGACTCTACTTACCAAAATTAGGATGGGATTTTGTTCTTCATGAAAATATTTAGAGGTTAGGTGGACTTCTTATTTTTTGGAATATTTTTAAAATTTATGCACAAATGAATATTTACTGTAAAGATCTAAGTACCCAACAGAACTCAAAGGCAATATGTATTTTTCAATTTTCATTCCAACTCTTGTTTTCCCCATGAAGGATTCATCTTTTCAGTCAATAATTCATTTATTCATAGATGCTATGAGTTTTATATTACTTACCTACCTGTGCTAGGAAACTAGAGTTGTGTAACATATAGCTTAGAGCATATATGTTAATCATTTCCATCAGCTGCTGTGGGCAGTATGAAAGAGAGCCAAGTGAGAAGAATCTTGATTGCCAAGCCATGGAAAGGCTCACAGAGATCTGATATCACAGACTCTCGGTTTTGTAACTCTGTATACTGGGGCAGTTTTTTTTACAACAATATATGCTAAGCTGGGCAACCAGAGAGGAGAAAATATACTCAGATAGGTACCCAAATTGATGAGTGAAGAAAACAAATCCCAGGGAATTTTGGATACTGGCACAAAAAGCGAAATCTTTGAGGGTAGAGAAGAAAGTAAACCAGAGGCAGATGAGATACAGAGAGACTCTGAGGTGGACAGCAGCCATGTATTGCCTCCATGGCCAAGGTGTAAACTTCGTAAGAGAGCTTCATGTAGATGTTTAGGGTCCCGGCGCCATGTTGGAGCCACTGAACCCAGACCAATCATAAGAAGAAGGAACCTAATTACTAGAAAGAGAAGCAAGCTATATAAACAATAGACAAAATGATGTGGGTCAAGATTCAATTGTATGATATTTTTATGTTTCAGACACATGTTAGGTGAGAAGAGGTCCTTTGTAATACCATACTGGAGGCTTTGATGAGGCTAAAGAATAAATTACCTCTGTGCTTTAAACCTGAAACTAATACAAAATAGTGTTGATTCCAAACTATAATCAAAAATAAGATAAATAATGTTAAGAAATAATAAATGTAAAGAAAATATGGAAATGGAAGAGGTGAAATATTGGAATTAATGGTGAGAGTCATTATTTCCAAAACTTAAAATTCTGATTGCATCGGTTAAAATATAGCATCTGTAATTACTCCACTCTTGTCTAATATTTGTGTTGTGGACACTTATGGAACTATCTGTGCAGTGTCCCTTACCATGGGAACTTCCTACTTTACCCAAGGAAAGGACTGCCATTTTCTTGTGTAACCTTATCCCCATGCCAGTTAATTCATCCAGGCTTGAAGTGAAGCAATCAGTTTTCCCTAAGTATTTTTTAAACAGATACTAGTGAGAGTGAAATTTACACTAAAGGCAAGAAAACCCTAGGAATGTTTGCTTCCTTCATTTTACTTATGGCTGATATCCAGCTGAATCCCTGCCCACCTCATACTTTGAAACCAGCATCTATGTCTCACTCTAATCAAGGGACAGAATATACTGATCTATACCTGAGATCTGTGTGTATTTCTTCCTGCTTAACCAAGGAGAATTTCCCTTCTGAAGTGGCCAGCACATCACCCATGGGCCATCCAGCAGGAACAATACTGGTCTAGGGCCCAAAATATCTTGGCTTTTATCTTGGTAAGAAGCCCCACGGACTGTCCCTCTTTCATGATGAGAGGCTAATGAGCAGGACATCCAGTAATGTGTGTGTTAGAGAAGATAATGATACAGAAGGACCTATAGATGGATGGGTCTGAGAGTAAGGGCCTCAGTATCCACTATTGTAAATTATTATACACTGGGATTTTCCCCTGAGGTGATACACTCATAAAAACACTCTTTTCTTGCCCAAGAAATTATAATAAATATGATTTGGACCATGAAATACTCAGTAGACAAAATGAGCACTCCATGCCATCTAGGAGCCTAAATACATGGCCACAGCTGCCCAAACCCTCCCCACTCCCCATGACCTGGATGTTGTTTAGATCTCACAGAGTGTGCCAGCATAGCATCCTACCCTGCCTAAATCCAATGGGAAAGTCCTTTGTTCAAGAAGTCCACCCACCCTACTTGAGAAATGAGGTAACTGAAGTCCAAATGAATTTGGACAATCAGAAAAACCAGAATTAGATGATTGGCTTTTTTCAAGACCATAGTTTAGAATGAGAGAATTTAGCTTAATGTTTAATTCTAAATCATTCATATACAAAGAAGCTTTATAGTATAACCCTTTAAGAATTCAAACACCCTGAAATTTACCCTTTGAGTAGTGTGATCAGAAAATATTTATCTTTGTGCACAGAGATGAAATTTGATGAATAATGATGTTCATTTTGAAACTATTAAAAGCCAGTTTACTATTATGATTACTTTGCTTTGAACTCAAAATGATGATGAGCCATACATGCCCCTGGGCCCATTTCTTGATTCTTTTCATATCTTTTAAAGCTGCTTTTGAAAAACTGAACAAGATGAAAAATAAGAATATATCTCACAGAACTTTCTTTCCAAGCCTGATAAACTTCTGCTATGCCATATTGGTACACACAGTTGCTAAATGGTAATTTTCACAAAATAATCTTCAATTCTCCAGAATGGCAGATAGAAAGCAGGATGGGTGGTGTTAACCAACAGGGAGCAGCCCTCATAGAGTTTATCACTGAAGAGACCTTCATATATGCAGACTCCTGAGGAGATGAGCTATGAATCTGCTAGCACCACGTGAGGGAAGAACCCCCAGTCATTTTGACTGATGCCTTCTCCTAGCTATTGCTGTTACAGAGAAGTTTCTAAGTAGTACTCAATGGGTACAAACCAAAGTATATTAGCTAGAGGATACTAGAGTGCCTCTCTAAATCTGCACCTCAATATCAATCATTGGAGATATTCAACACACACACACAGAGAAAGAATCTCTAAGGAAATAATCTGATGCCCTTATAAATAAGTAACTTCCTTTTGCATTTATTCAGGAAGCAAGTAGATGATAGAGGACCAGCCCCCCCCAAAAAAAAACCCTGTCACTGATGAGATCACCTGTATAGCTATTCCTTGAGTCCCCCTATCTGTCCCATCTTCTTCCAGAAATAGCCCCCTTATTTCCATTTGGGTGCCCACCCTTCCCACATTTAGTACACAGTCTGGGTAGGGCTCTACCCGACTTGCCACCTCATCCAACAAGGGATGTGGGAAGACCTAAGCAAATTGACCCATTGTATTCCTCTGACTACAAGGAGATGGGCACAAAACCTAAATGGACCCAATTAAAATAAGTTTTCTGATTTTGCCAAGAACTATCAGACAAAAAGTTTATTCTTTCTCATTACACAGACCATGAGTGGATATGAAAGCAGTTGCAGGCCTTTGGTTACTCCAAAGAGAGAAGCAGGAATTTTCTGGCATTTTTACAGGAAGTGTAAGAATAAACCAACATATGAAACCAACATAGTAAAAGGCTGAACCAAGAAACGGAGAGGGCCGAGTCCTTATGACATTGGGTGAGATCTGACTTTGTGCCTGGAGCAAACACAACCCTCCACACTTCTCTTTTTACTTATGCCAGTAGAGGATGGGTTTCCTGTCAAAATCATCCACTAAACTCCCACCTTTACCAAATCATTATAGTGACCATTTATCAAATTCTCACTATAGTACAGCCACCCACTTCTCTGCTTCTATGAATTATATTATTTAATCCTCACAATGACCAGTCTTGTCAGTTCTATTATTATTCAATGATACAAAAAGAAGCTTTGAAAGTCTACATAATTGGCCCAACATAACAGGCAAATGCTAGAGCTGAAATTTGAACCCATGCATTCTAACTCCACAGCCTGTGCTCTTGTTTAATTCTGTTGTGCCTGCCTCCACAAAACACACAACATCACAAACTATGAATCATGCAGGTACCCTCCAATATGTTGTCTATGTTTATTTATTCAAAATCCACATGAGTAATATTTTACTTTGTCTTAAACTCATACTTACAAAGTTTCAAGATAGAATTTCAATAGTCTTTGTCCTTCAAAGTTGATCTCTTTAATAGAAAGTACTAATTGACCTCACACAGCATAGCACTGAATTTTACATTTATTGTAATTTGATTTTGGATGAGCTTATATTGGGTCTAGCAAATAAACAGGCTACAATCGCTAACTGTCACAGTAATTAGTTCAATACTCTGGTCCTTTCCACAGCCAAGAATTCAGATAGCACTTACTAAATGAAAGGAGGCAGGAAATTACTAAGTTAATTTTCATGTCAAATTTTAGCTTCCTACAACCTAATGGGGTGATGTTCTTTTGAAAAATAGTGTGGAGAAGCTACATTACATTCTGAGACTAATTCATTTTTAAGGCATGTGATTAAGATTTGACAATAAATTTAGATGAAGAATATACCTGGAATAAGGAAAACAGAAGTGTGATTTATTTCAATTGTGCCCAGAGACCAGAAGGATAAGGGTGGTAAGATCACAGCCAAGGGTTCTGAGGACAGTTCCAGCAGCATCATTACTAATCTCCAGAAAACGGGTGCTGCTGTTCAAGACCATGAAAGTTAGAAGTGTTGTGGCAACACAGGCAAAACACACCACCAGTACGCCTTTAGCTTCTGGCTTCTGAACAGGTAGAAAAGAGTGGCTCCATGGGACATGAAAAAATGAGACGATTCAGCCACAAGCTGAGAGAATGACCATGACATTGTGAAAGTTCCAGCAACCAAAATGAATCAGAAACTAGTGATGAGGCCTATCCCGACAAGAAAGTTGGGCAAAGTACCTCAGTGATTCTCAACTGGGGACAATTTTGCCCCTGGGGGGTTACATGGCAATGTCTGGAGACATTTTCTTGTTGTTATATCTTTGGGGAGGAGCACACTACTGGTATCCTATGGGTAGAGGCCAGGATACTGCTGAACATCATACAATGCACAGGACATTCCACACAGAAAAGAATTAGCTAGTCCAACATGCCATTAGTGCCAAGGTTGAGGATACCTGAAGTTGAGAAGGAAGGTAAGGGCACCATTTAAGCAGTGTGAGATAGGACCATGCATAGTGGGAAATAAAGAAGTGTGGCTTTTCTGGTTTTTATGTCCTATTAAATTCCTCTTCCTCCCCTCTTTTTTCTGTGCTCCCATTCACCTTCTCAAATTGCACTGTATGTGAACTTCATTCAAACTATCCATTCCATGGGAAAATTGTATGAAAAAGAGCAGTGTCATTTCCGGGACAAAGTCGGCAAATCTGTTAAGGTTGTGCAAAAAGTTGCATATTTAAATTCACTCATAAGTGTTAGGTG
Organism: Phyllostomus discolor; assembly: GCF_004126475.2. Classification (NCBI taxonomy): domain Eukaryota; kingdom Metazoa; phylum Chordata; class Mammalia; order Chiroptera; family Phyllostomidae; genus Phyllostomus; species Phyllostomus discolor. The sequence goes on from NC_040904.2 coordinate 58,874,127, forward strand.
AAAAAACAGCTGGTAGCATGATGTAATGCTAAATTATTGCACCCCAGCTTCCATGGGAGATGAGGTGAAGGTGGGAGTCACACTGAGCAGCTAATCCTGAGAAAACACTAAGGGCAGAAATGGACCACGTGGGCATGGCGGTGCAGTGGGCCACTCCAATCAGCACACTCTATACTATTTCTAGCATTTGATTCAATTCTAATAAAAATTTTGATTGAACAAAATAAAAAATATATTTTATTTTTATTCTAAATACTTCCATAGAGGATATGAGCAGCTTCCAATGAAGAACACATTAAACAAGGTAATATAATAGAAATTTTTAAAAGGTCAGCAGAAAAGAAGCAGCAAACTGCTAATAATGCCCGCTAAAAGCTGTCGCAGCTGGAATGAGAAAACACATCACCACATATCCTGTTTCTATCAAAGCAACAGCAAACCAGGATCCCAAATGAAGAAGCCTTCTTTACACTCTATTCCTAAAGTAAGTTCTCACATAGGATTGTAGATGGAGATGTAGAGTCCCATGATGGGTCATTTTTAAGCAACATTTTTCATTTAGGCCTGATTCTTTTTGGGTTACTTTATGACCCATCTTCTGTAAGCATTCTTCTGTAAATGCCAAGGGCATGGGACCACCAATTCAACAAAGGTGGTGATGTGAGGGTGTTCAGTACTCTGATATGAGCATCATCCAGTGGTGTACTTGATAAGAGGAGTGACATATTTGTGATGTCAGTGTGGACCTCTGGGTCCATTGGAGCCTAAATGAGATTGATTCAAACTCCCTGAGGAAGTCCAAGACCTCCAGAATTCCCTACAGGTTCACATTCCCATGGTCTAATTCTAGCCACCCATCTGCTTTTCCCAGTTCAGCCTAGAGACTATCTCACCATTCCACACAGGCTACAGAGTATCCCTGTTCCATGTGATACTAGTGCAAAACATCATACACTCATGCACACACTGCATTCATAAGCATTCAGGGATACCCTTGAACCAAAAAGCTCTCCATTCCTCTGGATGCCTCTCTAGACTCCAGGCAGCCCCCAGTTGCACCCCATTCACACATCCCCCCTCCTTCTTTGGACCCCTTCTTTCATCACAACCTTCCTTAGGAAAGTAAACCCAGGTTCTCTTATAAAGCAGCCCAGCCATTTATCTCATTACTTCCCCACTGCTGAATATCAACCATACCTGAGACAGGGACTCATCTCCTTCCCCATGCAGACTGTCAGGATATTTCCTTGGAGAAATTCCAGTGCACACACTACTGATATAAAGAAACATTCAGCCCTGACTGGCATAGCTCAGTGGATTGAGCTCGGGCTGCGAACCAAAGTATCACAGGTTTGATTCCCAGCCAGGGTACATGCTTGGGTTGCAGGCCATAACCCCCAGCAACCGCACATTGATGTTTCTCTCTCTCTCTCTCTCTCTTTCTCTCTCTCTCCCCCTCCCTTCCCTCTTTAAAAGTGAATAAATTAAAATAATAATAATAATAAAAAAAAGAAGCATTCACCCTGTTACTGACAGTTCAATGGTTCTTGAACTGTAGTACCAGTTCTAATAGTGGAAAGCAGAAAAATTTATCAGGGAATGGAGGGTCTCATAATTTGATTTATATTCAGGAGTCATACTCTATCAATCCTCATGTTTTTCTGCCAGTCTGATCTGTCACTTCCTGCTGTTCCTTCTTGCCTGCTCCCCACTGCTTTGTGTATGGGAGGACCCCATGATCTCTGTGAACATCCATTCATGAAGGCACTCTCATGGGGTTCATCTGATGGATTTTTGAGTGGGACCACCTCTCAACGTTTTTTTTCTACTTATATTCATTTTACATTTCATTGGCCTTAGTTTTTAAGAAGTTCTCATATTCTGTAATTATTTGAAAGTTTTAAGACAATACTATTTTTATTTTAAAATATAAATCATCATGTAGTTAATACCTGTAAGTACACATTCTAAGTAATCATTTTCTCTATCTGCCACATGCAAGCATAAAAATTATTGATGTTAATGTAACTTCACATTTTAAAAAAACAGAGACAGGTGATTAATCTTCCTGAAGGTAAAGATTAATTTTTGTTCACTTGAACCCTACGTTCTTTTCATAATCTTCTTGGCTGATCACTTACTTACCAAATTCTTTACTTTTATAAATTTGTCCTCTCCTGGCCATTATCTAGGTGGGCTTCAGTTCCTTCAGGAAGACTCTCATAAAGTTTCATGTGTTACCAGTTTTAGGAAAGAAAATGTCATTGGATAATGATCTCCTGCAACCCCCTCATTTTACAGATGGCGACACGAAGGCCCTGAAGGGTGAACTAAATCCTCCTTGAGGCTTTCTGCCTTCACACAGGACAATGCCTCACAAGGAAGAAACTTCAGGAGTAGAATTTTGACTCTTAAATATCAGAAAGTGAGGAGAGAACTTTGGAGCAAAAGATGTTTCTTAAGACTGTTAAAATCACACCACAGGTCAACTCTGATAATAGAACAGGCAATTAAAGGAAAGGATATGTCACTCCCTAGGGAATCTGGGAAAGGGGAGAAGGGAAGGGAGGTTTGCAGGTAATTAGGAAGAAGAAGTCTAGGTTCATGTGGAAGCTGCTCTAATAAGCCAAACCCAGCTCCGTAGCAGTCTGTCCTCATTAGTTGATAGGGACAACTTCCACATGCCCCCAGGAATCACAACTCCCAGCTCCTGAGACACTCAGCCTGCAAAGCGAAGGGCCAGGGGCAGAGAGGAATCCTGCCCTGCTTTACAAGTGTCAGATTCTAGAGCAGTGCTTCTTACACTTAAAGGTAGGGATCCAGTACAGAAGGTCAGAGTTCAGCTAGAGTTTGAACTCCAATCTCCCATGTCTTAGGAATGTGAGCCACATGCTTTCACCTGGGAAGCATGTCCTTCATGTGAGAACTGTGCTAAAATGAACCTTGGGGAGCTTCTGCTCGAAACTTGAGTTTTTTACTTTTGACATGGTGACTATTTATGAAATATCATTTAGGCTGTTTGAGAAGAATAACAGAAATTCAAAACACTAAAAACATTCAAACTGGAAAGCACTTACAGACCACAAATCAAGGTTGCTACAATTGTTCCCACATTGATTCTAGGATTTCTCTAATACTGCTCTCAGTCACCAAACCTCTCTGAAAGGCCTGTGGCTCCAACCTTGCCATTTAATTTGGTATTGCTCTGAGAAACAAACGGCAATTTCTTGGCCTTTTAAATGACAACACTCAGACTTCATGTAGATTCTAAGACGGCATCTGTGTAGCAATGCACAATCTCGGGCAGACTGTCTATTTAAAGATGGAGAGAGAGAGCCTTTATATCTGTTTCAGGGTTTTATCTTCTCTCAAATTCATATGGGTACACAGCAAGCAAGCAACAATACCACACTTCCCTGGTCATTGAATATCCTGCAGTGTGCTTCTTAATTAACACCAGCATCACAGACATGATTGCTTAAGTGCCAAAAACCTGGCCCGCTTAATGGCCAATCAGAGAACTACATTATCATTAAATCCATTTGGAGCTACATTTTTTTTCCTGAGGTGAATACAGTTAAGCTCTTAATATTCTTTTTGTTTTCTAACCAGTGTATTTTTTTTTAAATACTGCTTCTTTTTTGAAGCATCACAACTTCCATTTCACTTTTGTCATCAGATTTAGCTCCATGTTATAAAATAAATTTTATTATGGTTTTGTTGTTGGTGGCGGATTTTTTTTTCACCTAGAATTTGTCGCAATGCTGGGGGATTAAGGAATAATTTGAGTGAACGACACATACAGTGTTGCCTAGTAACACAGGCAGATCTGCACAAAGCCATAAATTGCAAAATTTCATAGCAGCATAAAAACTTTTACTGGCACTTAAGAATATTTTTCCCTGATTGAAGCAGAATTCATGCAACAATTACAACCATATGACAAAAGCTGGTAATGATTAGCCTTCAAGAGAGGCTGTTATTTCCTGACAGTTCCAAAGCTGTTTTTGTTTGTTTCAGGAAAGAAAGCATCGAATCCTTGATGGCCCAGCCTCACTCAGAAGGCAGAATCCAGCCTGGTAATTAGGCAGTGCCAGCATTTAACTACAGCTCCCAGTGAAAAACAGAAAGTTATGTAATAATTTACAATTCTAATTAATTTGTGTCAACCTAGACCAGTTCTGAGTGCACCCACACACACTTGAGAGGGCAGCCCCCTACTATGTGATATGAAGGTGGAAACACAGAGCCCTGCCATGGGACAGTCATGCCTCCAACTACCACTAAGGAAAGGACCTCATGGAAATGGAAGCTGAAAACCAGAAAGGTTTTCATGTATTGTAGCAAATACCTTAGAGAGCTATCTAAAGATATCTTCAATGTTTATACTTATTGAAATAAAAATTACAACAAACAGTTGTTAAAGAGTACAAAGGAAATTATTTTCAAAATGAATTCAAGGTAGCTGGTTAAGCTATATCCCTCAGGCAGTCCCCCAAAAGCATGAGTTTGTGGAAACGGTAATTTATCATTCCCCAATACACTCAAACACACATAAACACAGAGAAGGGGTGTTCTGCTGACTGGATACTGGGTGATTTCCTCTGACTAACACATGTTTCTATGAACAGATTCACCAATGTCAAGGGATTCAAACTACGGCTCAAGGAAATTAAGAAATAAATGTTTTGATCCTTTCATAAACTCTTCATTCTTCCAGCTCTGGCCTGAATAAAAATTGCCTATAAACATTTAATAGGCAATGCAGGCACAAAAGAATGCATTGTGAAACACATGGGAAAACTTGTATGTTCAGACTTAGCCTTTCCATCAATTTTGTGAATGAGCCTCCTGGTATACATTTCGAAAAGTTCTGATTTACTTTCGCCGGAGCCTGAAAATGTAAAACTTCTACTTTGACTTCTCAAAATCCCTCAACCCAACATAGCTACAGCAAGAGAGCTATGCAAAGACCCAGCTGCTACCAAAGTAAATAGAACAGGCTGGCACTGAAAGCAAAGGTGGACATCTAAAAACAAAACGAGGAATGGGGCTCCATCCAATTCAAGATACAAGGCCTGGGGAAGTCCATCTTCACACCACAGAAGTAACATTTGCAGTGCATAGAAATGGTCCAGAAGTACAATGAACCCACAACTCAGTGACTGTGGAAGCTTGAGCAAGTTGCTTAGCCTCCTTGAGTCCCAGTTTTCTCCTAACAACTCCAAGAAACTATAACTAAATGCTTCCTTCAATCTACAAATCCTCATGACTTCCTAATCTGTCATTTTACTATAAGAAAACCAGCAGTCAGAGCTGAGAAAACAAAATTAGGTAAGCTACAATCATCAAGGCTTTCCAAATATACAACTCCACGTTACAAAATGAGACTTGTGTAATTATTTAGTGTATTAAGAGCATAGCGGACACTAAGCAAAAAATCACTCCCCACTTCTGCCCTTCCCGTACACACATAAACCTCCAAACATGTTTTGCTGCTTTCCCTCCTTTATGGAGTGAGCTTCTGTAATTGAGTGTCAATTATGAAGACTTAACATAACAAATCTGAAAAACTTACTTGGAAAGTGGAAGTGCATTGCCTAGATTATGTATAGATGAATGACAATTTAGTCACTAATTTCTGATTAAATTTTAAGGCTGAACTACTGAGATATTTTGAAAATTAGTTGACATTTATCAGATAAATCCTAATGATAAATGAAATATGTTTTCTACAGTGTTAGAAAGTAAAAATAATCATCAAATTCTTGAATGATCATTAAATGAACTAGCTAAATTATGAATATTTTACGTCTCATTAAAATGGATAATTCATTCTGAAAAGAGGCTACAGAACATGGATGCAATACTGCACTGAGCAAAGAGAAGCAAAATGAGAGTAACAAAACCTCGAAGAGTCCTTCTACCATCAGATCGAGAAGCACACAAATAGATTTATCAAATTGCAACTAATCTGTTGCTAGCCAGAATGAAATAAAACATACAGATTCTGTTAAACATGGCTTCTAAAATATACTACTTCAGTTTTCTGAAAACTTCTCAAGGATGACTACTGTACAATTTCAATAACTAAGGTAGGAATTCTAAACTACGTGGGTTATCAGTCACATGTAAATTTTGTAGATACTAAGTTAATCAACATTAATTTTACAGATTCTAAGTTAATCAACTTAATGCAGTACACAAATGTAATGTATTATTAAAAGTCTGTGGCCCCAAACTGACATGTATAAAATTCTTTGAATGTGTTTTTATTAAAAGAAAAAAAAACCCTTATTCTATCCCTCAACCTCGTAGCTTAAAAAGAAAGTCTACATAGCCAAAATTGAGAGAATCCATGTTCTTAATAACTAAAGGGGAAATTCCAAATAGGTTATTGTCTTACCTACAATGTTATTTCACTTTCAAAGGAATGGGGTAGTTATGCTTTTTATTTTGGTTAAAAGATTTCTGTTTGGAGTTTTCCCATTTTTATGAATGATGTCGGACTCACAAATTGCCTATTGCAAGAAATTTGAAGGTTTGAAGAGGGCCAGCTTTCATACATGTATACTTGAAAGCAGAAAGCTGTTGAAATAACTCTTTAAACAAGGTGTGACAGATAGTACCATTATCACCCTTTATCATAGTATTTTAAAGCGAGAACCATTAAAGGTAAATAATGATGTGGGGTGAAGTAAAGCATGAGATTTGTTTTGTTTTCCTTTTAGTTGAAATAGTGGCTTCATATAATCTCATGAAAGACTAGAAAGTAAATTTCAAGTTGAAGACACCAAAAGTAAAATAGGCCCATGTCCACTGCATTTATTTTCAATTATTGAGACATACAGTCCTCAAGCAGCCAGAGTCAGCCAGAATTGTCTGAGGCCCAGGATCATAATGAAAATATCTTGTAGTAAATTGTTTTCCCCATAGGTTTAAATGCAAAATAGGAACCCAACTTTTTATTACTCATTAAATAAAATGTGCAGTCTTTTCCCCCTTTTAAGGTCAAGTATGCAGCATTTCGGAAAACAAACCATAAAAACATGATTAGAGAGAACAGAGGAAGTCATTATTTTCTCCAGTCATGAAGAATGCAGCATCATTCTATCAATCTAATGTATCTTTATAACGGCAGTGGCAGCATGTGGCAGTGGTGAAATTGCAAATGCAGCATTTAAGAAAAAGCTTGGATTAAAAGAGCACCATGACGAACTGGAATACATCCACATGGATCAGATTATTTTTTAAATTCCATTTCTTTCTCAGATACCCACTTAGCATTATATATTGTCATATCATCTATCCACATGGAAATAATCATTAAGCAAACCAAAAATCATAAAATCAAATGTATGTAGTTAATGCTAATGGGGATAGAGTCCACATTGTGCCATATGGAGTAGGAAACAAAGATATCTGTGAAATCAGTATGGAAGATGTTGAACCTGAATTGATAAATGTATATGACATCTCTTGGTTTACTTTGTTTTCTTGGAAAGATTTATAACTCACAAACTGAAGATGGTAGGATGTACCTTCTCTGTGTTACCATCAGGACAGATTTCATGTGAAAGCTTATCACAATGGCAAATATTTCAGTGTGTAGCCTTTGCAAAGCACAACTTCACTGTGAAGATCGTTCCAACAGAGTGTCAGTTTTCAACAACAGCTGCTAGCTATCTGTCATATTCAGGACATTTATGCTTTCAGTAGACTCAGCTAGAGGCAGCTGGATCAACTTGAAACCAATTTGAAAACATATTTAGGAAAGTAAAGGAAATGACCTGTTAAATTATAAACACGCCATTTCGGACCTGAGGTGCTTACCAGTCCAGCTTTATCAAGTCATATTACCTAGGAGGGGATAAATTTTTAAGCTACTGTTCAGGCTGAGAATTTCATGTTTCAGGACTTAGTGATGGCTTCCATTTCTAATTTGTCTTTCTTTGAATGATGTATGCCATTTTTTGCAAGCCCTGGTTCCCCATGAAATGAAAACAGAAGGAAAATACTGCCAACAGCTTCACTGTGTACAATGCTCACTGAGCAAAAATCATTCTAACTGAGGGACAGCACAAGACAACTGAGATTCTGAAAAATCCTTACAAGAGGACTTTTTGTTTTGTTGTTTGGTTGGTTTGGGGTTTTTTGTTTTGTTTTTTGTTGTACTGGTCTTTTTTGTAGAGAAGGGCAATGTTGCAACCTAGTCTCATATGCTAACATGAATTAGAAAAGTTTCCTCTGGGCAGACCAGTTTGTTTCTCATCCCAATGGTTTGTTAATGCAATGAATGAGATAAACAGTCTACACGAGAAATAAAACTCACCTCATGGAGAGGCTAAGGAAGTGTCAGGCCCTGCTTGTTACTGAAAACTCAGCAGAAACCTACACAGAATAATTGGAAGGAGGCCAAAGGCACAGATGCAGAATAAACTGGAGATTCTCCTTTAGGCTTCAATTTCTTTCTTTTCTTTCTTTTCTTTTTCCTGCACATTTCATAGTTAAGGCCCAGGATTTGGCTAGGCACTGCTAAGTAAGAATGTTGAGCTCATCAGAAAAATTGGCATAAAAGGAATCAAGGTTTATTATTTTTAAAAACATTTTTTTCTTACACACTTAAGGTAGATGTTCACCAGACTCAGAGTTGGTGGCCAGACTAAAAACTTGAACACTTATGTCTTCAGCTTTTTTTAAAACAAAATGCATCATTCATGTGACAGTTTAGAACTATTAACAAGATAAATCCCACTTCAAAACAAATTAAGAAGATCATAGTTCCAACTCTCCCTTTGAGCCATTTGCAGTTCACAGATTAGCAATTCATTTTTAAGGCATGATGCAAATGAGCAGGTAGGACACCAGGTAATGTGTCTAGGTCCATAAAAATATGTTTGTGCATACACCTAGAAGGACTCTGCTTGCCCACTTCACATCTCCAGCCATTACTCAGCACCTACTTTTAGGGAAGTAGCCAAGGGCTGAAATATACATGTAAAATAGCCAGTTCTGCTAACAATCCTCTTTGCTGAGTAAATCAGTGCTTTCATTTTGCATAAGATCATAGTCCAACATAAAAAATCTTGTAGCTTCAGTGGATAGTTGTCATATTGTCCATTTTGTTGGCATAAATATTGTTCTCATGTGCCTCAAGAGCCACTTGAATCTTCTTCCTCATGTTAAGTTGATATTGCAGTTAAATGAATCACACCTTCAAAGCCTGCTTCAATGTTCAGGGTGACTGATATATGCAAACAAAGCTGCAGGCTGAAGAAAAGAAGGCTCTGAGTACTTCAGCCCTTCCTCTCTCTTTGTCAATGACAAAGTAAGTTAGTTTGGGGAAGTAGACATGAATTTATTCATTCCTTGTTAACAAATTCACTAAAAGGCATTGGAGAGAAAGGAGAGACTTTATTCAAGAAAACAGTTTCCAACTGGGGAAACGAGAAGTGTGCTTTTCTGAGAAAAAAGGGAGACCATCTTTTACAGAAAAAGTTTCCACCCAAATTTTCCCACCAAGGTCCACTTAATGCAAATGTAGTCTTCAACTACAAACAGTTGGGATCTGTTGATGAATATGCAAATAAGGGTACATTCTGTGCACTTTTGTTGGTCAGGGCAAGTTACAGTCTACTGGTTGAGTGGTAGGTAGTATGATGATGACTAAACAGGGAACTTCCCTGCAGTTGGTGGACTCAGACGAGGCAAACACGAAAGGCACAGCGCAGAAAGCTGGGAGTTCAGTCTGGTTTTTCTTGGTATGCAGAGTGCATGAGAGGCCCTGGTCAATAAACAGCCTTTAGACTCTAATTTTGAAATCGGACCAGTTAACCACAAGAAGTCTGTCTTAATATTAAATCCTTCTTGGGGTTCACATTAGATCACTTCCTTCTAGGGTGCACACATTCAACAAACGTTTTTGAGCACCCGACACTGTTAAAATTGTTGGATGCACAGCTTCTAAGAAACATTTAAAAAATGTTTCAACTTCTACAATCACAGAAATTACATTCTAGAAAAAGAAAATAATGAATAAGAGATAAGTAACTAGGTAGAATATAAGAAATAAAATACACAGAACATCTAAATGATAGGTGCTATGTGGAGAAAAATAAAGCCAGGAAAAGGATAGTAATTTCCTGGTTTAGAGGAAGGGGCAAATATTCAGTTGAAAATAAGGGAATATCAGCAAAGGTCTCTTTGTGACAGTGCCCTTGAGCAAAGCGGATGAGAAGTCAGCCACAGTAATATCTGGGAGACGAGCATCTCAGACAAAAAGAATGTCAAACAAAAAATATGGAGAATGTGAAGATTTTATAGTGTAAGGCCTGTACTATAGGTAGCATCATTGTAGATAATTGTCTGGATTCATTCAGAGACAAAGAGATTTATACTTGTACACAAATATAAAATATTTTATATATAGTACATAAGATTTCATGTCTGTTATCTTTATAGAATACAAGGGAGAATGGTGAGCTCAGGATGACTTACCAAACTCCCTCATTTTTAGGTCAGAAAAAGACTGGCTAGGGAAATTATCATATTTCCTGCAGGCAAGGAAAACAAAAGAAAAACAAACAAATGGGACTATGTCAAACTAAAATGTTTTTACACAGCAAAGAAAATCCTCAACAAAAAGAAAATACAACCCACTGAATGGGAAAATGTATTCACCAATGATACGTTTAATAAGAAGTTAATATCTAAATTTTATAAAGAACTTATACAAGTCAACACCAAATAAACAATTGAGTTAAAAAATGGGCAAAGGACCTGAATAGACACTTCTCCAAAGAGGATGTACAGAGAGCCAATAGACATATGAAAACATACTCAATGTCACTGATCATCAAAGAGATTAAAATTAAAAGCACAGTGAGATATCACTTCACACCTGTAGAATGACTATCATCAATAAATCAATGAACAACAAGAGCTGACAAGGATGTGGAGAAAAGGGAACCCTCGTGCATTGTTGGTGGGAATGCAGATTGGTGCAATCACTGTGGAAAGTAGTATGGAGTTACTTCATAAAATTAAAAATGGAACTTCCTTATGACCCAGTGATTCCACTTCTGGAAATATATCCAAAGAAACCTGAAACACTGATTCAAAAGAATATGCACCTCTATGTTCATTGCAGCATTATTTACAATAGGCAAGATTTGGAAGTAGTCCAAGCACCCATCAGTAGATGAGTGGATAAAAAAGCAGTGGTACAATTACACAATGGAATACTACTCAGTTGTTAAAAAAAAAAAAAGAAAGTTTTACCTTTTGTTACAGGATGCGTGGAACTGGGGAGAATTTTGCTCAGTGAAATAAGCCAGTCAGAGAAAGACAAATACTATATGTACTATATGATTTCACTCAGATGAGAAATTTAATGAACAAAATAAACTAACAAAATAGAAACAAACTCATAGATACAGTGAATAGACTGGCAGCTGTCAGGGGAGAGCAGGTAGAAGGGGGTCTAAGTGGAAAAGGTGAGAGGATTAAGAAAAAAAATCTCCAGGACACAAACAACAGTATGGTGATTACCAGAAGGGAAAGCAGGGCGGGGAGGAGATAGAAGAGGATAAAGGAAGAGATAAATGGTGATGAAGGAGACTTGACTTTGGGTGGTAAATGCACAATACAATATATAGATGATGTGTTATAGGATTGTATACTTGAAACCTATATAATTTTATTAACTGACATCAATAAAAATTTTCTTTAAAAAGTTAAATAAAAATAGTACTTCTCAAAAAGTGTTTGGCATTTTGCATATGCATTTGGAATAGTTGGATATACCAACATAATTTTAAAAAATAGCCCCTCATGATTTTCACTTCTGGGAAGATGTTACAGAGGTACTTCTCTCTTCTTCCCACTAAGTAAAACTGAAACCTTGAATAATATACATAAATAAAAACAAAAATACTCTGAAAAGTAGAAAGAAGGTGACAGACTAGCTAGGGAATTCAGGACCCTAGAAAAGACATCCTGATACATCCTGGGTTTTCTTTCTGCCTCTTAGAGTTAAATAATATGACAACCCAGAAACGGCAATGAGCACAGAAAAAAATATGCCCCCAAAACCCTGCTCTCTCTTGCCAAAGGACTAAGAAAAGCACGACACAGGAGGACAGAAAACTTTTAAATAAAAACACCTCTACTCCAAATACTACAGAAAAAAAAACTATGGCCTCACCCCTACCCACCAGCAAAGGCCAAGTGTCCCCACACCCCACCAGGGTAGAGTCAGAGAGCTGAAAGAACTGGGACTTTAATCCCCACCAGCCAGGAATAAGGTCCTCCCACAGTATCAGTAGAGATCACTGGGGAACTTGGGATTGCACCATTCCCAGCAGTAATAAGACACCCCTACTCCTCATCATGGGGGTAGTATCAGTGAAAGCCTAATAGAAAGTCAGGAACTTCACTATAGCAAGGCCATTTCCACACAATGAGCCAGAAATCCCATCCTTGGCTTAGCAGTAAGACAGAGCCTCCCCACTCAGGTGTCAAGAGGCAAAATAGGAACCAGACTAACTCCATCTGGTAGCAATGAGGTGGCATTCTTCCTCTCCCTGTCACAGCAGTGTCAGAGAAAGCCAGATAGACAGAAGGGTTAATAAGATTTAGAGCCTCATAATATAATGTGCAAAATGGCCAGGTTCCCATCAAAAATTACTCATCACACCAAGAACCAGGAAATTTGAAATTGAATGAAAAAGCAAATTAATAGTTGCCACCACTGAGATGACAAAGATGAAAGCAGCCTTGATAGGAATGTTTTAATAAACAATTTTGAATACCCTTAAAATAATTTTTTAAAGTTAAAGCTTCAGTAAAGAAGTAGAAGATATAAAGAAGAACCAAATGAAAATTTTACAACCAAAAAATAATCAAAATTTAAAAAGTGGATGATCTCAACAGCAGAATGGAGAGAACAAGTGAAAGATAGAACAATAGAACTTACCCAATTTGAAAAAACAGTGAAAAAATAACTATAAAAATTGAGTAAATAGAACCTCAGGACTAGGGGACTATTATAGAAGATTTAACATTTGAGTCACCAGAGCCCCAAAAGGAGAGGAGAAAGAGGGCAGAGCTGGAAAAATACCCAAAGAAATAAGGGATTAAAACATTCCATATTTGGCAAGAGTCATAAACTTACAGATTCAAGAAACTGAGCAAATGCAAACAGGATAAACCTAATGAAATCTGTGCAAAAACACAGCATCAAACTTCTGAAAGTTAATGACAAACTAAAAATCTTGAAAGTAGCCAGAGGAAAACAATACCTTGCCTATGGGAAAAGTAATTACAATGACAGCAGATTTCTCATTGGAAACCATAGATCCAGAGGAAAAGGCGCAGCATTTTTCAAGTGCTGAAAGAAAAGAACTGTCAGTTTTGAATCCTATGCCCAGTGCAATGTCCTTCAAAAATGAAGGGAAAGTTAAGGAAATCTGAAGGAAATATCATTACACTATCTGATGTGGCTCCAAATGTATGTAGAGGAAATTTTCAAGACAATTGTAATTGAGGGAGGATAAAATGACAACAGTAGTGGACTGTGAGAAATTAGGTTACAGACAAATACCTAGAGCAATCACTAAAAACAGGTAGATGATGACACACTCATAAACACTCTACACAAATAAAAGCAATTCCTAAAAATGTTTAATAATGCACAGAATTCAGGGGAAAGAATACAAATGAAAACAGAGAGAACAAACAGAAAAAAATAAAAACAAACCCTAACATATGAATAATTATAGTAAATGTATTGATTTTCTATTGCTGCTGTAACAAGTTACCACAAACTTGGCAGCATTAACAACACGAATTCATTATGTTACAATTCTATAGGTAAGAAGCCAGGACAGGTTTCACTGAGCTGAAATCAAGGAGTCAGCAAGCCTTCATTCTTTTCTGTAGGCTGTGAAGGATCCACTTCCTTGCCTTTTCCAGCTTCCAGAGGCTGCTTGCATTCATTGTGGTTCAGTCCTCCATCATCAAGGTGAATCACATCTTTCTCCCTTTTCATCACTCTGAACTCTCTGCCTTTGTCTTCCACTTTTAAGGACCCACGTGATTATATTGTTACCACTCAGATAAATGAGGTATCCCTTATCAAGGTCAACTGATTAACAACCTTAATTAAATCCATCTGCTACCTTAATTCCTTTTGCCACGTAAAATAATGAATTCACAGGTTCTTGGGATTAGTATGTGGAAATCTATGTGGAGGCATTATTGTTCCTACTTCAAATATAAATGGTCCAGATGTTCCAAATAAAAGACAGAAAATGACAGAGTGGTTTCTTTAAAAAAAGTATGACCAACTATATGCTGTCTATAAGAAACTCACTTCAAATATAATGATATGGCAAGATGGAAATAAAAGGATGGAAAAATATATGCAAACATTAATAAAAACAAAGTAAGCCCTGGCCAGGTGGCTCAGTTTGTTGGAGCACTGTTCCATGCACCAAAAAGGTTGTAGGTTCAATCCCCAGTCAGGGCACATACCTAGGTTGAGGTGTTGACCCTATGGGAGGCAACCTAGTAATGTCTCTCTCTCTCTTTTCTGTCTCTCTCTCTCTCTCTCTCTCTCTCTCTCTCTCTCTTCTCTCTCTCTCTCTCTCTCAAATTAATAAACGTATCCTCAGGTATTAAAACAAAAAACAAGAAAGTAAGTGTGGCTATGTTAGTATCAGATAAAGTAGACTTACAAGCATAGAAAATAACCAGAGACAGTGAAAGACATTAGATAACAAACAAAGAATTGATCCACCAAGAAGATGTAGCAATCTTAAGTGTGTATACACCAAACAACAGAGCTGGAAAATATGTGAAACAAAACTGATAAAACGGAAAGGAGAAATGCACAAATTCATAACCATAACTGGAGATTCCAACACCCTTCTTTCAACAACAATAGAAAAAAAACAGGCAGAAAATCAGTAAAAGTATAAAACAACACCATCAACCAAAAGATTCTGATGTTCACAGAATACACCATCCAACAACAGCAGAAAGCACACGTTCTTCTCCAGTGCCCACAGAACATGTAGCAAGATAAACAATATCTTGGACCATAAAATAAACCTTAACAAATTTAAAAGAATTGAAATCATACATAGTGTGTGTTATGGACTTAATCGTATCTCTGGAAATTCATATGTTGAAGCCCTAATCCCCTCCGACATGACTGTATTTGGAGATTGGGCCTTTAAAGAAATAATTACATTAAATGAGATCATAAGAGTGAGGCCCTAACCCAATATGACTGGTATCCTTATGAGAAAGAGGTGCCAAATGTGTGTTTTGACAGAGGCAAGCCCATGCAAAGATGGCTATCTGCAAGCCATGGAGAGAAGCTTCGGAAGGAACTAAACCTGCTAGTGCTGTGACATTGGACTTGTAGCCTCCTGAACTGTGAGAATAAATTTCTGTTAAGCCATGCAGCCTGTGGTATTTTGTTGGGCAGTGCTAGTAAACTAACACAGCGTGGTCTCTGACCACAGTGGAATCACACTAGAAATCAGTAACAAAAAGGTAGCAGGAAAATCTCCAATCTTTTGGTAATTAAACAACATTCTTCTAAATAATCCATGGGTCAAAGAAGAAGTCTCAAGGGAAACAATTTTTAAAAAATACTTAAACTGAATAATAATGAAAGTATATAAAAATCTGCAGGATATAGGTAAAATAGTGTCAAGAGACAAATTTATAACACTAAGTGCATACGTTAATAAAAAGGAAAACTCTCAAATCAATAATCTATACTCCCTCTTCATGAACTATGAAAAAAAGTAAAAAAACCCAAAGCATATACAAGGAAGAAAATAATAAAGAGCAAAAACAAATAAAAATAAAGTCCCAGCTTTCTAGAAGCATATAGCTTCTATTTAGAGAGATGATACTTATACACAACACAAAACAATGGAGAGCCAGAGCTTACCAAGGTCAAGAAGGATCCTGGCCTCTTCTATTTTTGAGGCTCCCAGTGTTCTAAAAAACAAAGAATGCCAAAACAGGGTTTTTGATATTGTGGTATATTTTAAAGCTTTACATTTAGTAAATGGATCCTTATAAGACAAAAAAATGCAGTAGTTGTATTATTCACAAGATAGTGACAATTTACAAACATATAACTTTAGAGTCTACTTCAAAGGGTCCAGTGCTGGGACAAAAAAGTGAACCTGTACAATAGAGTGTATCCTTCATTAAACCTGTCTTGGTACATGTGACTATACCTATAGTTGAATTAAGAAATAATATTATAAACCTGCACTTAAAAATCTGCAGATGTTAAAACATAATATGAACCACCAATTATTCTACTCTAATATTTCTGTGGAAAGTGTCTCAGCCAATAAGCCATTCCTTTGCTACTAATTGAGTATTCACAAAGCTCTGCACACAGCCAAAAGGGTCTACCATTTGTGGTATTATCATAAAGCCATATTCTGAAATTGCATCAGTTTTCTTGAGTATGACAGTCACGTCTGTTACACATAAAAATGTCAGAATGCCTGTTATGCAAATTGAACAGATAAACACCCAATTACCCAATATGAATGCACAAAATGCAGGTTTTAAATGTGAAAATAACATCACAACTGTACTGTGGTAGAACCTTAACAGAATTGTCCTGGAGGGAAACCCAGGGCATCTGACTGTATAAAGCAGAAATTTATATGGTCTACTTCCAGTATCTCATCTGCCACTGATTGCTTTAGAGGCAAGCAGCCCCCAAAGTAGCCACTTTTGCCATTGGTTCTGTGAGTTCCAAAACCACATGGGAACAGATTCAAGTGGGTCAAAATAAAAAGTGCCATCAGAACAGGGGTCTGCAGATGCAAACCTGCTGTCTGAGCTAAATATCCTCTTGCCTGGCAAGAAGTCAGCTTGCGCTGCCCCGCTCGGATTCAAGTTTCTACAGCAAGTGTGCCTATTTCAATCTAGAGTCCATACCAGGAGTTCCATTTTTCTATCCTGGCAGGTCCCACTGATGGACACAGCCCCTGCAGATACAGTGAGAGGTTCATGTTTGGTTCACAGAAAGGAATCAGGGTGCAAAGTACTGTGCCATTTAAGTCTTTGTCCAATTGCCCATGAGTCATGTAACCTTAAAGCTAGTCACTTCATCTCTGAGCCTCAGTTTAATCATTTGTCAAACAGGGATACTGCTCAACATCAAGATTATTAGGAAGATAGAGTGTAGCAAGGTATGGCAGAATGTGTGGTAGATACCAGACCCTTAATGAATGTTAGTAATATTAATAGCTGTCTGTTTCAAGCATGAGAGCCAGAGGAGAAATTCAAAGGGGACCCCCTTTCTAGTTCCTCAACTTGATAAAGGGAGAGAACAAGATGTCCATACCTGGACAGTCTTAAAGAGCTTAAGGATGAATCCTGGATTACAAACAGCCTCAGTCACTCTGAGTTTGAATTACTATCCCCATTGTACTTTTCCAGTTCCAGGAAAATGGAATTACCCCCTAGTATGTTTCTTCACCACTGTGATAGGAAGTCAAGAGGTTACCATCACAACCACTGTAAGAAGTAAATAATAGTATTGCTGTTTAACAGACAACTGATGAAATGTTGGAAAACAGCACAAAAACTTGAGCCTTACTCTGCTTATGCCAAAGCTCATGCCCTTTCCTCTATAACAGCATTGCTTTCCAATACCAGCATTAATAATTCCTCTGAAAGTGACTCAAGTATCACTAATGCCTAAGATTTATTAAATATTGATAATGTGCTAGCCACTTTCATAAATGAACTTACATAATTTTTACAACAATGCTGTGAGGTAGGTGCTGTTATTATCCTTATAACACAGATTCGGAAACTGAGACCCACAGAGCGAAGCAACTTGCCCAACATCAAATGGCTGGTGAGTGTCAGGGCTTGGACACAAATCCACAGAGCCAAGATTTACCCGTGGTGCGCTTGACACATGAGATGGATGTGCCAAAGACAGTCATGATTCTCAACATTCACCTCACAAAATTCTTCCCAGGGGCATGGCCAAGAATTTTAAGCTCCTGCCCTGGCTGGTGTGGCCTAGTGGATTGAGTGACAGCCTGCAAACCAAAGGGTCACCAGTTTGATTCCTAGTCAGGGCACATGCCTGGGTTGCAGGCCAGGTCCCCAGGAGGGGGTGTGTGAGAAGCAACCACACATTGATATGTTTCCCTTTCCTTCCCTTTCCCACTTTCTAAAAATAAGTAGATAAAATATTTTTAAAAAACAGAATTATAAAACTCATCAGAGAAGCAAACAGATTTGGCCAAGATCACACAGTGGCAAAACCAGAACTTAAACCAGGGCTTCGTTGATAATGAATAATAACACCTACTATTTATGGGGAGCCTACCAAGGACAAGGCACTGAATTAGGTACTTAATATCTCAGAACAATCCAGCCAAGTAAATTACAATTTTCCTCTTTTCCTAGTTAAGAAAATTGGAGTCAGTAGTTATGGAAATTACATGAGGCCAGGTGGCCAGTAAACCAGCAAATTCAGGATTCTAACCCGTGTTCTTCTATCTTCAAAGTCTGTGCTTTTGTCAAACACTCCAGATTATTCCCCTGAGCCTCAGTCTACTGTTCCCTCCATTGCTCTATAATTTCTTGCTTCTACTCAAAATGAAAGAATTTGTTTCTTAAGATCTTATTTCACAACTAAAGTTTGCACAGGTGTTTTTAAGATGAAACAAAGACATTCTAAGGACAAAGATCTTTTCCAAGATTTTTTTCCTTTATCAAATTATGTCTAGCCTTATTTGTTATAAATTATTATATTTTACCCTCAGAGGAAAATACCCCTACAAATCTTAGAATTTACAAAATGCTCGTGAAGAGCCAAAACCTTAAATTAGGTTTTCTCTAGCTTGAAGAGAGAATTTTGAATATCTGGTAACTTTTTATGCTCTCATTATAAAGTAATAGAATATTCCTGGTCCAAATCTACCTTCAATAGCATCTATCATAATCCTCATTTTATTTATTTAGATTTTTTTCAGAAAAAGAATTTGAAGAAACATATAATAAAAATACAGATGAACTGGAACATTTAAAATAAGTAGATAAATAAAAACCTTATAGACAAAGAAAATAGGTCATTCCATTAGGAAACTAAAGGGAAATCATAATTGAACTTGGGTATCAGTTCCATTTGTGGTTTGTTGACAGGCAAAAATGGAAAATGTTATTTGTACATAATTGATATTATGTAATAATGGGAACAGCTAAGATATACAGGGTCTGGCAGAAGTAAAGCCTGTTTGAGTGTGGTTGGTAGGGTAATAATGTGAGTGTAATAATTTATAGTTTTAATTTGAACATTTCACCTAAAATGTCATATGGTGTGCTGGAGTGTGATATTGTTATGTTACAGAATTACGTGCTTATGATTTTGTAATAAAAGATTTTGTAATGAAAAAGGGGCATTGTTTGTGCCAGACCCTGTGTAAGAAAAGCTGAGATGGTGCCTAGACGGAGTTGCTCAATAAGTGTTTACTTCTGCCTGCCTCCCTTTAAAAGAGCCTTTTTTTTCTTTATTTCACATGAATTCTAGATTAGGGCATAGCATTCCTTTGTGAAATAACATGGTTTTGAATTTATTTTCTCCTGTAAATTGTTCCTGGACACAGTTCTTTCTTAATAAATAAATAAATAATTCCTATATTATAAAATTTAAAAAATAAATTATTCATATCCTTAAATATCTGAAACAACTAGATTTAAAAGAGAGAGAGTAAAGGGAAGGGAAGAAACGGAAGTAGAGAAAGGGAGCATAATCATATAAAACCAGCATCTAATATGTGTGCATGTTTATTAAAAAGTAAATTTCTTCAAGATCTCAAGATTCAGCTGACAATATTTTTCCTGTAATCACTCAAGACACCTCACCCACAAACACCCAGTGACTCCAGGAAAGCCACACCCATTCACTTATAAACATGGATGAGTACTACTGACATGAATTAATAGGTGCTGACCAACCTTAAGAGCTATATGCATTTGAGGCTTTGAATAGTTAGTTCATCAAATGCTTTTATTCATTGTAAATGTTGGTTTATTTATTCCAAAATTTTAACAAGTACAAAAATGAAAACTTTAAGGCTCCATAGATGAAATCCTAATGAAATAGAGGCAAGATGGAATAATTCTGAGCTTCCCCATCCGCACACCACTGCCAAGGGTGTGGGTGTGCCAGCAGGCGACAGGTGATCCGAAATAGTGTCTCTCAGCTTCAGGCTCCTGGAGCAAGCAGCCTTGCCATTGACCCCGGAGTGTACAAGTAGTATTTCCTACATATGAAGAAGGGTGGGGAAGCACCCAAAGAGGCTGTGAAACAACAGGGACAGAACATTGATAAGAGGAATAATTTAAAATAGAAGACAGAAAAGTCACTAAACAGTCGCCTATGATTTTAAACACTGAGGCAATTTAAAAGAGGATAATAATTAGAAATAGGAGTTACAGTGGTGAGCATTGCCAGGCAAGATAATAGGGTTAAGAGTTTAACAAGCAAATAAATACCTTAAATGCTGTAATAATGGTAAAGTATCTAAAACAACTACTTTATTATCAAATCTGCTTCTAGCATACATGCACAGGAAAATAAATAAATTTTGGGGTTGGGTTGGTTTTGAGCTATACAACTCAAAATTGCATTCCCTACAGTGTACTCTGAGATGAAATCACCAACTGGACAGTTATTCAGCTTTTAATTACACTGCTAGATTTTAAAATGCATTATTTTTATTGGTAACTATAAAAATCCTCTTGAGTACTAATATATATGCTATTTCATGAACTGATCATTAGTAGTATTTCTTATTTCAGTGAGTATAAAATTTAAATTTTTGTCCTGGGGCACTGAGAAAATCAAAAGATTGGCCAAGTTACAGACTTGTATTCAAACTTAATTTAGATAATCATATAAAGATTATTTCTTATTAACATTCAATTCAAATTCAAGTGATAAAATGCCTTTGAGAATACTCACAATGGTTTGAAATTAAAATGCCTTCTTCATTTTCAATTTTTTTTTTCAATCCAAAATACGGGTAAAATCTTACAGTTAAACCTCCTAGAATTTTTTTTTTTTACTTTCAAGAAATAGCTACTCAAAATATAAAGTCTTTACAGTCCTTGAAGACTCTTTGTATTTTTCATTGTTTATTTTTAAAATAATGTTAAAAGCTGAAAGAATAAGATTAGTTACTTCACAAATCACAAACTTAATTTCTTAGTTTTCCCTCATCCTCAGCCTTATTTTATTTTATTTCAACCAATATACAGATAATTAGCTCATAGCAGAGTTATAAATCACTAGAGGTATTGTGACTGTTATTACTCAAGAAAGTCTGGCTTGGGAAAGTTCAGCAAGGTTACTTTTCTATTATCCCTACAGAAAAAAAGTTCAATAATAACACCATAAACTAGAGCTACTCTTAACACTTTAGGATATTCTCTTTATTTTTGTAATTGGGAAGGTATCGGTATGAATTTTTTAATTTTTCAATTATAATTGGCATGCAATATTATATTAGTTTCAGATATAACAGCATAATAGTGAGACATTTATATGAAGCCTGTCCAGAAAAATCCAACCATTGTTAATATAACAATTTGTATGACATCCATGTAACCTGACAGCCAAGGAGAGTGGACTGGAATGCACACGTGTGAACAATGATGACTTCACTGTACTAGTCAGTGGTTGCAGGAGATGCCATTGAATGAGCATGTGTACTGAGTGGCTGTCATAGTCAAAATGACTGAGCAAGGAAAGCAAAAAATCTGCATCAAATTTTGCATTAAGCTTGAACATTCCTCCCCAGAAACTGTTCAGATGACTCAAAAGGCCACAGCTATGGGCAGCTAGTGATTGGCAGCTTCATCACGACAAGGCACCTACTCATGCATCACATCTCCTACAGCATTTTTTTGGCAAAACATCAAATCACCCCAGTGACTCAGCCTGCTATGGCCCTGATTAGTTACCCTGCAACTCCTGGCTTTTTCCAAAACTAAAATCATCTTTAAAAGGGAAGAGACTTGTAACTGTTAGTGAAATTCAGGAATATGATGGAGCAGCTAATGATGATCAGGAGAACAGTGTGAGGTCCCAAGGTGCCTACTTTGAAGGGGTCTGTGGCATCATTGTCCTATGTACAATGTTTCTTGTATCTTGCATCTTTAACAAATGTCTCTGTTTTTTCATATTACATGGATGGATACTTTCTGGACAGACCTCACATAACTTATGAAATGACACCCCAATACATCTGATACCCACCTGATACCATACACAGTTATTCTAGTATAGCGGTCCCCAACCTTTTTGGCACCATGGACCAGTTTCATGGAACAAGTGGTAGGGGGACAGGGGGCAGAGCTCAGGTGAGTTTCAGTCCCCCACTGTGGATGAAGCAGGGGAGAAAGAGAGTGGGGGAGACAGGGAATGGTGCTCAGGCCAGCTTCAGTTGCAGCCTGGTTCCTGCCAGGCTGTGGCCCCGATCAGTCTGTGGCCCAGGGGTTCGGGGCCCCTATTCTAGTATATACTCATAGACATTTTTTACACATGTTAGTGTTATTTTTTTATATAATTAACATCCTACAATTTTGTATCATGATTTCTAACCTAGTATAGAACAAGCATTTCTTATCTAATTGATTATAGTTAAACCACATTATATGTAATAGTTATATATTATTCCATCTAACAACTACATTATAATTTACTTCAGCAGTCCACTGTTGTTAAATATTTAAGTAATTTACTATATTTCATTACTAGAAACAGTACAGACTTCCCTAGTCAAAACATTAAAATTTGCACTGATGTATAACAAAAAATAAATGTTAAAATTTTAATATGCAGCCCACTGTAAAATAAGATAGGGAAATTTCTAGGTTCCAGAAACAAAGAGAAAACTAAAAATCTTAAGGACATGTTGGAGATGAACCCACTCACCAGTGGTATAAGAATCATATATAGACTACAGGGGCTGGAGGCTAAAATTTAACAGGTGTTAGGAAAGAGGAGAAGAGAAACCATACTCGTTAGAGTCAGAACTAAACTTTGCTTGAAACCAGGAGCCATGGAGGGCTGTGTATTCTATTCTATGAGTTCTGCTTGCCAGCCTAGGAAAGCTGAAAGAAGCTGGTTGTGTATACAGGGATAAGGTTGGAAAATAATCACCAGTAGAAGAGCAGAACAGCCCTGGCTGTGTAACTCAGTAGGTTGGATCATAGTCCAAGGTTGGGGTACCCGGTCAAGGCACATACAAGAATCAACCAATGAATACATAAATAAGTGCAACAACAAATCAAAATCAATTTGTCTGTCTGTCTGTCTGTCTCTTTTTCTCTCATCAATAAATTTTAAAAATTAGAAAAAGAAAAACAGAACGACAAACCTGCGCTTGTCATGGGTGTGAAGGTCATGTTCCCAGGGTGTGGATAGCTCCACATGAAAAATTAATAGAATAGTTTGTCCAAACCAGTAAAACTCATAAATCCTTGGAAAAACAAAATCATTCCACAGGAATGACTCCACAGGGACAATTCCACAACCCAGGACACATGGACTTCTGAGGTAAACAACCCCCACTGAAGTATTGCTCACAGTTTAAGATTACAAGCCCTTCCCACAGAAATGAGCCCCATCGAAGGGGAGCAGGAAGATGCTACTAATGGGACCATTTGAACCCTAAGAAGGAAGATAATAAAGCATTGCAAAATAAAGCTTTAAATATAGAAGTGTCAAATGACTTAAGAAATAAAGAAACAAATAGAACTCTGTGTCAAGAACAAATTAGTTATAAATGTGCTTTTTAAAGAGAAATTCTAGAAATAAAAATATTTAATCGATGTAATTTTTAAAAACATAAATGTTTCCATTCAAAAATCATTAAGTGGAGTTCAACAAGACAGGTGTCCAGTGAGAACTGGGCCACATACAGGTGGGACTGATGCAATAAACCAGTATGTTGAGGATAATAGAAGTCAGTTTCCCCATTGTCAGAGAAAGGAGTGGCAAATATGAAAAGAAAAAATAAGATGGATTGGAATTGAAGGTACTGGTAGAACTCATGGCTGTGATTGTGAACAGTTTGGGAAGTAAATGTAGAAGTATAAACATGTGAATGAGGCCTGAGAATTATAGCAATGGTTACGCTTAATACTCAGATCTGTTTCTAAATAACCACTCTCCACTAAAAGAGGAACCAGGACTCCTTGGAGAAAAGACTGCTTTCAGGGCTGGGGTAGGGGAAGTATAAGGAGAGTCTGGAATATCTTTGGGACAGAAAGTAAGAAAATAATCAAAGAATCATGGTTAAATATCAAAGAAGCAAGCACCAGTATAAAGAACTCCTAGACAAATTTTGGACACTTTGAACATCAAAATAAATAATGACTGCAACAGATTATAACCCACTGAATAAAGTATGAATTCATGAATCCACAATGATGTAAATAATAAGTGAATATCTAAGTGTGAGGAAAGCTTTTCCTTACAGTAGACTGTCAATGATTAAATGGAGATAGAATAAAGAAATCAGAAATCACAATTTGACACCATCACAGTAATGCTTAATTTAGCCAAGAAACATCAATGAATGCTAAAGCTACTTGGAGAAAGTTTAAAGAGGAATTGGGTGGGTATTTGTACAGTTTCAAAGTACTTTACAAAACCCATATTAAGTAGAAAGGGATAAAGAGTACTTTTACAGTGGACAATCTTGACAGATACCACTCTAATCATGGTTAAGTAATGGAACAAATCTAAACCACGTGCCACCTGATAGAATGCAATGGAAAGAATATGGTATTAAAAAACATGATTAAAAAAATAGAACTTAACCAGCTGTGGGGTGGGGGGTGAAGGGTGGAGAGATCGAGCAGAAAAGGAAAAGGACTCATGGACACAGACAACAGTGGGGTGATTTCGGGGTTGTGGGGAGGGTGGAGGTGGAAGAGAGTATAAGGGGGACAGATGGTAATGGGGAAAATACAATAAAAATAAACTATTAAAAAACAAAAAATAATAAAAAATTAAAGTTAACACCACCAAAATAACATCCTTGGATATATCTCTCTACAAATGGAATCCTGTGTTAAAATCTATGTATTTTTGTAGACAATTTGAATAGACACAATATTTTTGGTGTATCACAAGTAAAGTAAGGTTTTACTTCACAAACTATATTTTTAATAAAAACACTAACTGCATATCTCTTAAACTTCACTTTGCCATGCTCCACGCTACTGCTGATGCTCCAACCACACTATTCTTCCATCTGCTCCCAAAACACACCAACCTCTTTCTCCCCTTAGGACCTTTCCATATGATGTTTTCTCTGTACTGGGCTTCCACTTTCTCCCACACCCCATTGCAAACATGCGCCGTTTGGTCTTCCCACAGTCACCACCTCCCCAAAGAAATCCTCTCTTACATTCTTCCTTAAATAGCCCTTCCTGGAAGGTCACCTTCCACCTAACACACAGCCACACTCTGCAGAAAACTTTCAACAACTTTCTCTTCTAAAACTGAGTAGTATAGTGTCACATTCTTATGTTAATTTTTATAGCACGGTCTTTATCTTTTGACACACTTATTCAATTTTTTCTTTCACAAATCAAGCTGCTAAGTGCTAATAAGACATATAATAAAAAGGTAAATGGCCTCTGTATTAATCTTAAGTACTGTCACCTGTAATATGATTTTTAAAGCTATATTCTCAAATTACATAAACCCGGTGGGGCTGATTGTCAATGTCTTTCACACGTAAGAAAGCCTCATTGTGGTTGTCATATAGCTTATGCCAAATCTGTTTTCTTCTCCTTCTAAAAAAAAAGAAAAGAAAAGAAAACCTTGTTTTAAAGAGACTCTTGCGAACTTAGTGCTGGTGAAAGGAGCCACTCTAAGTGTTCATGACCTTGGCTTAACCACGGGAGAAATACTTTCTCACAGCATTGGCATGCCTCACATACACATCAGGAAATCCGGTGTTCCTGATAACGAGCATCTAATGCTGGTGAAAGTTTCTGTCATTGGAGTTTTTGCCATTTCCAATAGGAAATGACCTGGACTACCACAAAACAACTGGCTTTAAGAGTCTAGTGATGGCTGCCAGGCACAAGCTGATGAATTATTAACATTACTAGACCTGTCTGTAGCATTTAGGATTTTCAGAATGTTTTACAATCTTTTTTCTCAGTCATAACTCAGAGGCTTGTGAAGGAGGCAGCTCCTGTCATTTTTGCTTTGCAATTTGGATGCTGATCCCTGGAAAGGTTAAACACCGTTTCCAGGGTCACCAAGAGTTTTTCTGACAGAGCCTACTTAAGCATTCATTGCTTCTGACATGGGGCTCTGGAGGAGAAGGAAAGAGACGAGGTGAGAAATAGCCCTAAACTATGATGAGAATGCAAAGCCATAAGCACATCACCAGGGATAACCTTTCTCATAAACTGCTAAAGACAACTACACCATGAAATATTTGATTATGTCCAATTCTTGCTAATATTAAATAACAGTATCTTTAGAATTCCTGGGAAATAGTAGAGCTAAAAATTGAAATAGAATGTGAAGACAATGAAAACAAAAAAGGACATTGACTTTTTATACCAAGACAGAATATTTATTTTCTATATATACTATATTGATGCTAACACATGTACCTCATATTTAGAAACTTTAATGTAGTTCTGTCATATGTGCTAAAAGTATTAGGCATTGTTTGATTTTTCTAAGTGTCACAATAAGATCTGCCAAGTGAATTCTGTCATTTTTCAGAGAACACTGTGTTCAGAAAAGTTAAGTAGCTCATCCAACAACATACAGATACCCAGTGCACCTTGTCCCTAGATTATTGTCCTGTCCCCAAGCCATGCCATCTTCCTCTGCCCTTCCTCTGGTGGGCACTACTGATACCCTCATATGTGTAGAAAACATTCAGGAAGACATTTTACTTTGGGAGAGGGCATCAGTGGAGGAGATCAATTGGCAAGAAAGAGCTACTAATCAACTGCAGAGGATTTGGGTGAAATGTTAAGAACACCCCAAAATCACATGATCTAAAAACATTCAAGCAGAGGAACTCATTATTGCTCAGTAATCACAAATCCCAGTTTACCTCTTATTCTTGGTCAAAGAGGAGTTTGGAAACCCAGATTAGCTCTGGAAGCAGGCTGTGACTCCAGTCCTAGGCTTAGTCCTCATAATCATGGTGTCATCAGACTGGCTTCTGCACATCTAAGAGTGCAATAATGGTCATTTCTTACAGAAAGCAAAGTAATTGTGTACAAATCAAATCTCCAGTCTTTTCTCTGTTCATGCCAGACACTAACACCTCCACTGCACTGTGGTTCATGAATACACTTGATCATAAAAACTTGGCAGTTCTTGGGGGTCAATGTTGTTTAACCCGGAGTAGAATAAATGCCAAAGCTAGAGCTGCTGAGCAGACTTGGACTTCAAGAAATTCCTTTCAGCCACACCATCCTCTAAGTGGAGTCCAAGTGTGGTTCTTTTACTCCTGAATTCAGCAGCAAATCACAGACTTTTCACTGCGGGATTTGGGGATTTGGTTTGTTTTCCCTTAGCCCTGTGACCATGGCTTTTCTAACACGTGAGCAAGTTCATTGTCTCTCTGCTGAGCTCCTCTATTGGTCCCCACAGAACAGACTTGGCACCCAAGATGACTTAGTTAGACAGTCCACAGAGTCTCCAAAATGAGAAAATGATGGAAGCACAAAATATATTCAGCTGAGCATTCTTCCTGGCAGTGGAAGGGAGAGCCTGATTTGGACCTTAAAGGTTCAGTGGCAACAACAAATGAACACTGGCTGGTCCTCTTAGATAAGACAAGGTAGGTAATGTGAAAATAAATTTGAAGTACTTGCAGTCTCTCTCTGCATTAAAAAAAGTCACACTGTCATACAGGCCACTGTCATGGAGTCATTCAGCTCTGCAGCCCTTGTGTATGATCCAAAGCTCTTTGCATTTCTGACTGTCTCCCAATACCTGAGGGTCAAGTATCCCACTGAAAGCTTGAAGAGAGAAGCCAGAAAGATTTGGAGCTGGTGAGGGTGACTGTCAAGCACAGATGGCTGGTTATTGATGTAATCTGTGTATCTGTGAGGCATGTGCTTTAAGGAGGCAGCTGCTAAACCAATTGAATCAAGCCACAGTTTTTAAGAAGAGAGCCAGTGTGGACTGGAAAGGATAGAATTTTTGAATATGCAGCTGTGCAGGGCTATGATTGATGGTTAAAAATCAGAATTATATGCACTAATTGACTGTGGGTTTTCCCAAAGTATGGCCCTATGGAGAGTCAGAGTGATAATCCATTTCACTGGGGGGTCACTGTGCAAGCTCACCTTGAACTCTCTCCATCCATTGTTCTCCTGGTATGCCAAAATGTGCTCTATTACTGACAGTGCTCTCCCTGTGTTTTAGAATAAGATAGCAGGTCCAGGTTTAAAAGAAGGTATTGAGCTGTGAATTTCCTGTGGAAGGAAAACAGGGAATGTTTTTACTCCATTTTTTGATCACTTAGATGTGTGGCTTAATCTGTATGGCTGGGTAAATCCTGAATTTTCTATTTATCCATGGTGCAACCCATTATGTTAGTGGAAAATGAGCCAACATTACTTTGTTCTGGCTATATGAGCAGCACTGAACTCTAATTGTGTTGCTCTATCTAAGCCCCAGAATGGAAACTGCCAAGATCAATTCATTTTGATAAATCAACTGTTTCTGATGGCCATCTACACTGAACTACAGCTGCTGTGCTTTTTTCCCTAACAAAATGATTATGAAGCAAGCGTGCTCCAACTATTACTCACACTGTTTTACTGAACTAATGAATTGCTCTGGGAAGCCTGTTATGAAGACTTTTGATCAATTATTGCATGCAAACTGGTTAAAAAGAAATACATCATAATTAGGCTAACACATCTATTGTGACGCTT
The DNA here is from genome assembly GCF_004126475.2 of Phyllostomus discolor. Classification (NCBI taxonomy): domain Eukaryota; kingdom Metazoa; phylum Chordata; class Mammalia; order Chiroptera; family Phyllostomidae; genus Phyllostomus; species Phyllostomus discolor. The sequence continues at coordinate 58,903,146 of NC_040904.2, forward strand.
CCTCTCCTGATGAACAAATTCCTTGGAGATGGAGGGCTTGGTGGGCACATAGGGGTACTTTGCATTTTTCAGTTTATTGATTTTCATACTTTATAATATGATGGATTAGCAAACACTGGCTCATAATTGCTCTTTGTCCAGAATTTAATAGAGAAAAAAATACCTTTCAGCCTCTTTAAAAGAGCTTCTCCTAGATGTGTGAGAGGAATAAGCATATGGTCCCCAGCAATACTACTGAGAACATTCACCTAGATCACAATGAGGATGCATTTCAGCTGTCACTACCATGTCATTACAGCCCCTCCTCAACCGCATTTACGTTGCCAACAAGAAGCCTCACCAGATCAAAATAATTGGAATCAGGCCCCAGACAGCTGGGGCCTAGATAAAGGAAACCAAATGTTTTCGTCCCCTGGACACCGAAAAACAGAACACGTCATCGATGGCCAGCTAGCGATGCTGTTCTGCACCCCAGTTCTGCTCGTCGGAGTATAACATTTCCCGTATAGTCCTTGGACTGCCACTGCTCGTCACAAGTTAAAGAGAAAAGGATTCCATTTTCTTTGAAAGATTTTTACTGCAAAGTTGGCAACTCAGACATCAAGTGTCACAGAGAATACTTCACATGGCTATAAAAAGAACCAATAATCCAATCAAATACATGGGCCTTTATTTTAGAATAATTTTATTTTTCAAAGACTGAGGCAAAATTTGCATGAATATATATATTCTAGACTAGAGCCTACCAAATGACAAGTGGAGTGTGACTCTGAGTTTATTAAAATTTGAGCTTATATATTACATAAAAAGGGGAAAGTCTACATGAAGAGAAAGTCATCAGTTGAAACTCTCACAAGAAGTTTTGGGCATCGAAAAGGAATTAGCCCTTTTATACCCACCTAAGTTTAAAGATGATGCTCTATGAGATGAAATTATGCTCTATGAGATGAAATTTAATACACTGAACATTTTACAGGTCAGATATGTTTATGGGTAGTTGAAGTCATTTGGACTTTATGCCCAAACAAATAGAAAAGAATCTCTGGGACTCAAGGGAAGGACATTTCTTAGGAAGAATCAGTGCACCATCTACCCTGTCCCATGAAAGAAGCCAAAAAGTGCCCCTTTAATGCACCTGCATTTTCCCTGGGCAGTGAGTGCTCTTGCTCTTATCCCAGGGACTCTCCCCAGGAATTCTTGAGCCTCCTCGGCCAGAGAGCTTCTGTTGCTCTAGCTTCTTGTTCCTCTTTCTCCAATAAAGTTTCTCTCTCCCTAAGATAAAGGTAATATTAGCCAACAGTATGGATGGAACTGGAGAGTATTATACTAAGTATAAGCCAGGCAGCAAAAAACAAATACCATATGATCTCACCTATAACAGGAACCTAGTGAACAAAACAAACAAATGAGCAAAATAGAACCAGAGGCATGGAAACAAAGAACAGACTGACAGGGACCAGAGGGGAGGGTAGAAGGGGATAAGGGAGGAAAGAAGGGGAAGGGTCTACTTAAAGAACAAGTATAAAGGCCCATGGACATGGACAACAGGATAGGGATTGACTGGTGGGGGAGGGAGACCGGGCAGAGGAGAGCAACAGGGGAAATTGGGACAACTATAATTAACAACAATTTTTTTAAAAAGATAATAATGCCACGTATAATTTGAAAAAGCGTGGTTTACTTTGAAGACCAACGTTAAAAGAGTCAAATCACTAGTAATTTAAAGAATGATTTCCAACCTTTCTCACATTGCAGAACACATAAAGTTACTGTTTGTACACAGAGGGCTGTTTGAGGTCAGGCAGTCTGCCTGGGTTGCAACCTGCCACCCTGAGGACTGAAACCAGAAATATCTCAGGCAACCTGTAAGTCATTCACATGGTGGCTTTGCTGTCCAGCAGAGGCTCCCAATTTTTTGTGCACCAGGGACCCCTTCAAGTATCTGGTAGCACCTATGAGTGCATTCTCAGAATATTTTTAAATGCATAAAATATGTCATAGGATTGAAAAGAAACTAATTATATTGAAATACATTTATAAAATATTTTAAAACCAAATGCATGATATAGTACATTTGCTTTTCATTAAAGTATTAAATGAGGTCTAGTAACAAAGTCTAGTAACTACTATGATTTCAAAGTACTTATAAGTAATATTTTAAGATATCTGCAACAATTAAATTATAACATGAAAAATATTTGTTATTTCTACAAAATCATTGGAGTTGTTAGTACTAAAGTGATGTGTGGCCTACATTCATAGTTGAGGAAAATTCTATCTTTCAATGAGAAGTGAGAGAAAATAAGGATGTAATTTTTTCCATATCCCAATTCACAGACCCTATATTTTCTCCATGAATCTCAGGTTGAGAACCCTGAATTAAAAGGAGAAAGTTACAGTAAAAAGAGTCTTCCTTGTTGCTTTCTATTTCCCAGGTGTGTCCTGTCTCTTACACCCTTTCATGTCCCCTTTTCCCCGTACTTGCCTTCCCTTCATTCTTTCCTTACTTCCACCCCCTACTGCCTTCCTTCACTTCATTTTCTTTCCTCATTTCCCATAACCCACTTCTTGAAACACTCAGCACAAGAGGAGGCCCATGGGGACAGGCCCTTGAATTGGTCTTCCCTGGCAAGCAGTGAAGGTTTGGGCAAAGAGGGAGATGCACCTTCAAATGCAGTCAGGTTGTGAGATGGATATAGCTTGCTCCAGACCAGGCCTCTTTGTTATAAGGAAAAGAAAGAAAGCAGCTTCCACAGCTCAGAATGAAAATGGACAATTGCTTGCAATCTTAAGTCAATATTCAGTCAGTAAAGTCATCCAGTTTCCAAAGTAGAATATTTGTAGACATTATTTTTATCATTTAAATATCAAGCTCTTCCTACAGAAATTAAGGCTACATTAGCTAATCCCTTATCATAATAGGAATTAGTATTAGCAAATCCTAAAAACATTTCTGGACAGTCAAAAAGACTGTAAGAAAAATTAAACATTTAAAATTATTATTCACATAACTTAAATACCCAACCATACACTGGCATTCAAAAGTGTAATAATACTTTACACACACACACACTTACCACCCTCCTCCTCAAATAATATTCTAGAAGTGTCTTATATGATTATTCTCTTAGGGGCCACTGGATCCTCTGGTTGGCCTCTGGACCATGCTGAGTAATCCAGAAGACTATTATTGGGTTGACCAAAAAGTCATTTAGTTTTTCTGTAAAATAAAAAACACATTTTTTCAACAATAACTTTATTAATTTGGATATTTTGCATATGTCGGCTCTCTCCCACTATTGGCTTCTAGTGGGTAGAGGATAGGGGTGCTGCTAAACATCTTCCCATGCATAAGACAGCCCCACAGCCAAGAATCATTTGGCCAAAATGTCAATAGCACCAAGAACCTTTGCAAACCACTTCTGACATGTTCAACCAGTCACAGCACCTTCTCCGCACACTGTACAAATCTTTTTCTGCATTTCAGTTGAATTTTTACCTTTCTTGAACCATAATACACCTAAAAGTATTGTGTGTTTTCTTCCATCTTCAATATTAAAGTGGTTGCACAAAAAATTCACCAATTTTGATAAGATTTTTTATCAAAAAACTGTCACAATACAGTCTAACCAAATTGTTTCAAATGAAGTTAAAGACAACTAAGCACTACTAGAGTTCATATGGAAAAAAACTAAATGAACTTTTTGCCCAACCTTAATAAATCGCTCAGTAACACACGAAAGAAATATGCTGAATAAGTATCTCTTCCTGGGTGGTGAGGTTCAGTGGACTGAGCACAAGCCTATGAACCAAAGGATCGTCAGTTTGATTCCCAGTCAGGACACATGCCTGGGTTGCTGGGCCAGGTCAGGTCCCCAGTAGGGGGCGTGTGAGAGACAACCTCACATTGGTGTTTCTCTCCCTCTTTCTTCCTCCCTTCCCCTCTGTCTAAAATAAATAAATAAAATATTTTTTAAAAGAAATATACTGAATAAGCACAAAAACAAGAGATTCATAAATGATTTTTTTAATTGTGCTGGGTAGATTAGACTTACCAATAAGGAAAAGGAATTCATTTCATTTTAAATATTTTATTTCAATAAAGCATGTGTTAACAGCACTTAATGTAACTTCGTGTAAAACTATCCAAACTATTTTTGCAACAAAAATTCAGCCACCTAGGTAGAAAACTGTGTAGAAAAAAATGAAAATTTATAAGATTGTCAATAGAGGAAAAGCACTTAATACTATGCTATCTAGCCCCCCCACCCCCGCATGAGATCTATTCCAATCACTTCATGACTCTGACATGAAGTCTTTCATGTTATTTTATTCTTAATTCATCACAAAGAAGACCAAATCAGGAGGAAGGCAGAAGTATAAGTGTGAAAGTCACACCTGAATTCACACTTCTTTTTCCAGATGATTCATCTCTTTCCAGACTACATAGATCTCCCTTCCAGTTGTTTAAAGTACAATAAACATGATGTCTCTGATTCAAATCTTGGCTCCCCTAACTGTATGAGCATAAGCATTTACTTTCTTCTAAGTCCCAGTTTCTCCAAATGTCAGAGAGGGGTTATGAAAGTCAAGATAGACCATCCATGTTAAGTTGTTAGCACTGAGCCTGGCACAGGCTAGGTTCTCAATAAACAAATGGTTGATCGTGTTTACCTGATCCATCCAACTGACCAGATAATATTTCAAACTATGAGAAGAAAGCATAGTTAAATTTTGTATAATGTGGGATGTCTTTTACCTGTTTAGTAATATATTCTGTTCTCCTTATATTTGGTAAAAATATATGCCAATGTTGACCCAATGCTCTGCCACTTTTTACACAACAAAGTTGATAGAAGTATAATTTTAACACCAAGTATAAGCAGCTCATATTATGCCTAGGACTACATCATCTGCCTTGATACCACATAAAGAAAAAACTCATCCACCTGGAGAGAGAGGACTGCTATAGCACTGTTTCTCTGAAGAAGAATATATTAAATTTTTGTCATTTCTGTACTTCAAAATCCAAAGTACATTGGCTCAGCCTACAGATTTCCAAAATAATATTTTTTAAGTACTATTGATCTTTAAAACTAGGGAAATAATTAAAAATCCATCTCCTTTCTTTAGTACACTCAAATATAATATCTGTAAAAGCTTTGTATTGTGGTAATAATCCTTTACTATTTCCTCTCTCTCCTTGGTCTTTTCATTTATTCATTTCCCATTAATCGTAAAATTGAAATAAAAAGAGAATGAATTTTTTAAAGTCACTTTCCATTCTGAAGCTTTGTTAATTTCTTCTAAGTACACTTCAGTGCAGTTTAATTTGTATCTAGGGCAGCACACTGGTGCAGCGCTGTTCGCTATTCCTCTGGATAGAAGCAATTAGCTGGGCTAGCCAAATCCTCCACCTGGCCACCATCAGCATATGCACAGCACCAGGAGAAAACAGGAGGCTGAGTGTTCCTTAGGGCCTGTTTCCTGCGATATTTAAAATCCCCACTTTCTCTGCTGGGTCTGTGGTAGTGGAGGCATATTTATGAAACTCAGATAATCTCTGATCCTATTCCTGGCAGACAATGAACACAGTTATATTTCTATGCTCATATTTCAGTACCACTGTTTGTTTGTTTGTTCGTTTCTATTTTAAAATGATTTCACTGACAAGGACTCTTTAAAGTGCACTTATGCATTTGGCATTGGTTAGTAGTTCTGATGTTTGTGTGTGTGTTTTAACACAACTAAGAAATTTTCTGTGACACCAGCTGCTTATCTTAACATTTACCTTAATTCAGACACTATCTACCTGGCAATAGTATCAGATTCCGCAGATTAAGGACTCAGTCCTACAAGACGTGACCCCTCCCCTGCTTCAGATGCCAATTGCAAGTCCTGGTTGTCACCGGGGCTTCAGACCCACCAGCTGTAGACTGAACGTTCCCATTACCTCCTCCTTGAGTTTGATTAATTTGCTATAGCTGCTCAAAGAACTCAGAAAAATATTTTGCTTACTAGATTACTGGTTTACTATAAAACATATAACTCAGGAACAGCCAGATGGAAAAGCAATGTATGTGAGAAGGGGCCAAAGCTTCTCTAGATGCACCACTCTCCCCAAAACGGCGTGTGTTCCCCAACCCAGAAGCTCTCCTTTTGGGCTTTTATGAAGGCTTCAGTACAGAGGGATAATTGATTAAGATCCTTAGCCATCAGCAATTGATTCAACCCTTCATTCTTTTCTGCTCCCAGAGGTCAAGCTGGTAGAAAATATTTTTATATGAAATGCTTGTAACTAACCTTTTTTATTTTTGAACAATATTTATATCTTTATTCTTAGGTTTCAGTAAGAGATGCAGGATTCAAAAGACCTGGAATTTGCAACCTAGAGAGTGATTCTTCTTGTCCTTGGTCATGTTTCTCCTGGTCTTCCAAGCTGCTAAAATACCAAACCCACAGGCCATTCAAGGAAAATGCCAAATGAACAATTACACCACAGAGTTGAAGGGAAGCCCCAAAGAGCTTCAAATCAAGTAACCAAAGTTGTAAATTTCTTCTAAAGCAACTTACCAGTAATTTTTAAAAAATTAGTTGGGAAAACCATCTGCTAAATAGCTTCTTTCTTTACTGTGTACAATTTGAACAGCCGTTCAAAGTTGTAGTCTAGGTGCTTAGCTCAGAGCCTAGCACATGGAAGATGCCACATAAGTATCTTTAGAAATAATAAAAAGCTAATTTAGTGAATACCTAATTGAATGAATGAATGAAGACCATGTTTTTTTAAAAGAATTTTTATTTTTCCATTGCAGTTGACACACAGTATTATATTAGTTGCAGGTGTACAACACAGTCATTAGATATTATAAACTTATATAGTGAACACCCCAACAGATCTAGTACCCATCTGACACCACACACAGTTGTTACAACATTATTGACTATATTCTCTTTGCTGTACTTTACATCCCCATGACTATTCTGTAACTACCAATTTGTACTTCTTAATCCCTTCACCTAATTGACCCATCCCCAAAATTTCCCTTCCATCTGACAACCACCAAAATGTTCTACCTATAAGTTCATTTCTGTTCTGCTTAATTGTTTATTTTGTTTTTGAGGTTCCATATATAAGAGAAATCATATATTTAGCATTCGTCTTCCTCTGTCTGACTTATTTCATTCAGCATAAAACCCTTTAGGTCCATCCATGTTGTGCAGATGACAAGATTTCATTTTTTTAATGGCTGAGTCATGTTCCATTGTATAGATGCACCACCTCTTTTTTTTATCCATTCATCTATTGCTTCCATATCTTGGCTATTGTAAATAATGCTGCAATGAACACATGGATGTATATGGGTTTTTTGGTTTAGTTTTTGGGGTTTCTTTGGATAAATACCAAGAAATAGAATTGCTGGGTCCTTCATTGTCTCTTGTTATAGCTTTTGTTTTCAAGTCTAATTTATCTGGTATAAGTATTGCTACCCCAGCTTTTGTTTGCTTGTCTGTTTGTTTGTTTGTTTGTTTGTTTCCATTTTCATGAAATATCTTTTTCTGTCCCTTTATTTTTAGTCTGTGCATGTCTTTTGATCTGAAGTGAATCCCTTGTAGACAGCATGTGTACTGGTCCTATTATGTTATTCATTCAGCTTTCATGTCTTTTGACTAGAGCATTTTATCCATTGGCATTTACAGTAATTATTAATAGATATGTATTTATTGTCATTTTATTGTTCAAAAATTTTATCTATTTTTCCTTCTTTTTAAAAAAGACAGTTTAACATTTCTTATAATACTGGTTTGGTGGTAGTGAACTCCTTTAGCGTCTTCCAGTCTGGGAAGCTCTTTATCTGTCCTTCAAGTCTAAATAATAACTTTGCTGTGTAAAGTAATCTCTATTTTAGGTCCTTGTTTTTTTCATCACTTTGAATATTTCATGCCAATCTCTTCTGGTCTTCAAAGTTTCTGGTAAGAAATCAGTTGAGAGTCTTATGGGAGCTCCCTTGCTGTTTTTAATATTTTCTCTTTAACCTTTGGCATTTTAGTTATGACATGTCTTGATTTGGGTTTGGGACTCTCTCTGGGTTTCCTGGACCTGTATTCCTTCACCATGTTAGGGAAGATTTCCATCATCATTTTTTCACACAGGTTTTTCATTCTTTGCTCTTTCTCTTCTCTTTCTGGCACCCTCATTTTGTGAATGTTGGTAAACTTGAAGTTGTCCCAGAGGCTCTTTATGCTATCCTCATTTTTTTTGTATTCTTTTTTCTTCTTTCTGTTATGATTGGGTGTTTTGTGCTTCTTTACCTTCAAAATCTCTGATTTGATCTTATTCTATTTAATCAACCCCACTGTTGATTCCCTATAATTCATTCTTCATTTTAGTTAGTGTATTCTTCACTTCTGACTGGTTGTTCTTTATGTTTTTCTAATATGACTTTATGTTTCCTGTCCCTTTGTTGAAGTTCTCAATAAGTTCATCTACTCTTCCCCTAAATTCATTGAGCATCTGTATAACCACTGTTCTGAACTCTGCAACTGGAAGACTGCTTGTCTCGATTTTCTTTTTCTGGAATTTTGCTCTGTCCTTTCATGTGGGACATGTTTCTTTGTCTCCTCATTTTGGCAGCCTCCCTGCATGTGTCCGATATATTAAGTAGGGCTGCTACATTTCCTGGGCTTGGCAGGGTGGCCTTCTGTAGTAGATGTCCTGTAAGACCCAGTGGCACAGTGTCCAGAGCTGGGCAACCCAGGTATGCCCTCATGTGGGCTGTGTATACCTTTCTACTGCTGGCACCTCAATGGAAGGAATTAACCATTAGGCCTATTGCTAAGACTGGCTGTGACCACCAACCACCACAACGGATCAGCTGTGCAGAGGCCAACCTCATAGAGGACTTATTTTGCAGTGCTCTGGTGACTGCTGACTTTACCTCTTGTATTTGTTGCTTGTGGAAGTGGTTGGGTGGTGCTTCAAAGTGGTCTGAAACTTTCCACCAAGTGTACTGGCTCTGGAACATTCCTGGGAGATGCATGTCAAGGTCAACCGCTGCCTGTGCCCCACCTGGGGCCACCCAGAATAAGCCACAATGCAATCTGCAGATGACTGCTACTTGTGCTGGACTTGGAGGTGCCCAAAAGAGGCTAGGCTATGAAGTGAAACTAGCTGCCACTAGTGCCATGCCTGGGGCCACTTAGTGAGAGATACAGGGCATTTGAATCCCACATGCTGCTTGTTTGTGAGATTTCAGGAAAGTCCAAAGAATGAGCCAAGTCAACACTTTTTGTATGGAAAAGTCACTGGAAACAGCTTGGGTGGGCCTGAAATTTGGGTGGGGCGGGGTTTCAAGGACTCACCAGGGCAGGTGAACCCTGTTAGCCAGGTTGATGGAGACTCATAAATGGTGCCCACCTGCTGGCTTTGTAGGGGGGGTGGGTTCAGAAAAGTAACAATGACCTCTGCCAGTTCTTCGATTTGAAAGAAAGCTGCCTCTCCAGCTCTCACCCTAAAGCCAGACAATTTAGTTTATCCTTTTATGTCCTTGATGTTTTTCCAGCTGCTATGCCCCAGTGCTGGAGCTCAGAGCAAGTGAATCCAAATCCCTCCATGGGCCCTTTAAGAGGAACGAATACCTGGGACTCTGAAAGCCTTCTGTCTCACTCAGCCACACTCTCTGCTGGTTTTTACAGCCAGAATTTATGGAAATTTATCTTCCTGGCATTGGAACCCTGGGTTGGGGGGCTTGGTGTAGGGCCAGGACCCCTCATTCCTCGGAGGGTGGGGAGGGAACATTCACAGTAGAGATTTCCCTCTGGATTTTTATCTGCCACATATTGGTGTGGGACCAGCTGTTTCAGGTCTTCATCCCTTCTACTAGTCTTGATGTGCCTTCTTTTTATCCTTAGATGTAGGACTTCTGTTCAGCTGGACTATACTCTGTCCTTTTTTTATTGTTATTCAAGTACAGTCATCTCCATTTTCCCCCAACTACTCCCCTCTTCCAGCCATCCCCACCTCCTACCCTCAATCCTACCCCTCTTTCACTTTGTCCATGTGTCCTTTATACATGTTCCTTGACAACCCTTCCTAATCACTCCAATATCCCCCCCACCTCCCCTCTGGTTACTGTCAGTTTGTTCTTAATTTCAATGTCTCTGGTTATATTTTGCTTGCTTGTTTGTTCTGTTGATTAGATTCTACTTATAGGTGAGTTATTCTGTCTTAACCTATCACTACCAATTTAGCTGAAGTGTCCTGAGAAGTTTCATTGTTAATGTTATAGTAACATTCATCATCATCACATTTTCTATATTCCTACTATCAAAAATGGGCAAATATAGAATTGGTCTCTAGATTTTATAAGAAGCCAGGAAACAGAGCAAATCAGGGTTAAGGACATTTTCCTATCTCTTTAACCTCTCTGATAAATTAATAAACTAACCTGCATGTTCAGAATTTGAAAAGGTTTTAAAACAATTACTTTTTTACCTTGACCCTTTAAGAATCAATCTAAATCCTAGTTTTCAAATGTAAAATGTCCTTTTACCATAAAAAGACAGAAAGGGAGGAGATAAAATGATACACTCAAGGACACAGTTTTGAAGAATTAGATTGTTATATCACCTCATAGCAGACAGTCTGGAAATGACAATTGGTAAGCTGTTTGTTGGTACTACCAGAGTAGTTAGTATAATGTATGCCATTTTTATTTAAGACAGGAAGACTGGAGGTAATTACTAGTGAAGGACAGTAAATTGTACCAGTAATTTGAACAGCCTTTTAGCTGCACTTCTCATATTCATATACTCATTAGTTTTTTTAATTTTTAGGTCTATAACTCAATACCAAATTTTAATACAGCCTCACATAAAAAAGACAATTTCAAAGATGTCTTTGAGACAGGTATTCATAGTTTGATAAAAAAATCATTCAGTATCTACCCAAGAGAATGAAAACATATGTCCACACAAAGATTTACCAGTGGATGTTCATGAATTAAATAAAATACAAATTGCTCATGAAGTGGTGAATGCATAAACAAAATGTGGTCCATCTAGACAATGAAATGCATTCAGCACTAAAAAAAAAAAAGAATGAACTACTGATAAATGCTACAACATGGATCAACCTCAAAAACATTAAGCTAAATGAAGTAAGCCAGGTACAAAAGAGTTAGAAAAATATAATATCCCATTAACATAACATAATAATATAAAATTCCAGTTCATATTAATTATAATATAAAATCATACAAAAATCCATTTCTATAATATAACATAAAATTCCACATATATGAAATGCCCAGAAAATAAAAATGTATAGAAATAGAAAGCAGATCAGTGATTACCTAGAAATGGGGATAAGATCAAGGACTGACTGCAAAGGGGCATGAGAGATCTATTTGGGGTAATAAAGTAGTTCCAAAATTAGACTTGGGTGATAGTTGCACAGCTCTGTAAATTTATTTCCTCATTGGTTACTCATCAATCCTTATTTTACATGATTTCTCAGCAGTATGCTTTTGGGCATTATTATTGATTCTGTAATGAATTGAGACTCGGGAACGCTGGGGTGGGTGAATGTGTTTCACACCTTCACCTCTCTAAAGACCTAGACCATTACTTCCAACTCCTACTGCACCTTGCCACTGAATAATGTATTGACAGTACAGTTTCTCATACTGCATTTCATCAAATCTAAATTGACCTCAATTATACAATAAACCATTATTTTGCACACCACTAATTAATTTTAAAAGTCACCAGTTTATTATGATATGTTGTTCATTGTAAGAACCATAAAAAATTGAGGCACATTAAAATATGTTGGGGGTATGGGGGACACTGTGCCTTGGGTTCAGTGAAGAGGAAGGGTTTCCTCAGGGGAATTTCAGAAAGGAAGCTATTTCAAGCTGCTGGCAGAGCATGAGCAAAGATATGGATGTTTGAAAATACCTGGTCTGTTTGGGCAACTATGGCATCTGGAAAGACCAAAGCCAACTGGAGACAGTCTGTTACCAAAAAGATCTGAGCAATTAATCAGCCTCTCAACAACCACCTGCAACCCCCTAGCTCTGAAACGTACTTCAGCACCCACATTCACCCCCTCACTGCAGCGCAGTCCCACTTCAAATGAAAACACACCGTTCACTTTTGTCTTGAAATACCTTCTTTTAAATCACCCTGTAGGCAGTTACATATTTTTAAGAATTCTATAACTCAGAAATTAGTAAATTATATTGGTTTTTTAGAATTCTAAAAAGAATAGTTTTCTTTTTAAAATGTGTTAAAGGTGAAAGAAAAAGAAACACATGAAGAATATCTGGTGCTTGCACAGATTTTTACTAACAGGCAGGCCAAAGTTCAGAAGTCCACAGATCATATGCTATGATCTATGGAAAGATGCTAAGGATAAAAAAAATATCATTTTGGATTTTTGAATCCAAATCAATTGGAGCACAAAGACACAAGAATTAGCAAGAAGTGGGTTCCTCTTCTTCACTTCACTTTGGGAAAATAGTATCAAACACTAAAACAAAAAAATGGAAATAAAGGTACAGCTCCTGGCTGCCCCGGCCTGTCTTCACCTAGAAGGACACAGAAGAGCAGGAGCACATCCAGGCCCACCTGCTGTGGTCACAGCCTGTAGGCTCAGCTGGACTGTGCAGGAACCCAGTTTCCCTGGGGGACTGGAAGCACTTGCAGATGTTCAGAGGAAAAAATAACAAGGAACTTCAAAGAAATAAAATTACCTCTATTCAAGAAAAACCTCCCACTCAGTAATTGCCACCCTCTTGGTAAGCAACTGTCATCTCTGTCCAGCTTGTCACATCTTTGCTTCCACTCTCCTTAGGCCCAGCTTCAAGGTTACCACTGCCCTGGCTACAATTGTTCTACCTCACCTCACAAAACCACAGCTGCCTACCTGGCCACCATACTCTTTGCTCTGCACAGTCCAGAGAATCATCTGTTGGAGCGAGCATCGGCTTCATGCTGCCATATAGGAAGTATCTCATAGTGGCTGATGTTGTCTTGTGATTTATGCTGTAATAGGTTCTTAGGGATGCCAATGGAGCCATGAAAAACCATTGCCAATGTCTAATCTAAACATACTACATGTATACCTTTTTCCTGATTTGCTTTGCCACCTGTGTCCACAGCCTTACTCAAGTTCATGGAGGCCTAAGTTGGATTTGGAGGCCACTAGGGGACGTTTGGTAATGTCTAAAGATATTTTTGGCTATCACAATTCAGTCAGGGCAAGGGGGGTAACCACTGGTGCCTGACTGGCAGAGTCCAGGGATGCTGCTAAACACATTACACTGAACAGAATGGCCCCCACAACAAAGAATCGCCCCGCCCAAAGTGTTAATAATGTTAAGATTGAGAAAACCTGTGGTAGTCTAACAGAATATCACTAATTTCATGACTATCCACTCATTTCTCATTTGTCATGTCTTCTTGGCATACAGAGTTACGGTACCTGCCTTCAAAGATGTAACGATCAGAGCCAGAATACGAAGCTGTCCTGCACAGTCGCCATACATACATTTCCATATTCAGAAACCACCAGCATGAGATAAACTACTGCATGTCAGAAACCTTGCTGACCTTTTTTTAATTCCCAGAATGCATGCAAGCTATTATTAACCTGTATAAATCATTCACAAATCATTTAAAAAGTACATGAAAGAGCAAAGTCACTGGTGGTTTCTACACAAAATTTGCACTTATGAACCTATTATCCACATTGTTTCTCAGCTGCAAGAAACCCCAATATCCATTAAACATGACATCCCCTCACCATAACCAGGAAGAATCTATGGAGTCCTCTTTCATGTCAGATCTGAGCCGCATACCTGACACCGTATGGCCAGAGTGTAGATTCTGCATGCAACTGATGCCCAAGATGATGTTCCTAAAACACAGCACTAATTTACGTGAACATTTTGTTTATTTGCTAAAATACTAAGTAGGAACACGAATAACTGAATAGTTTCAAAAATGGGCATGAGTGAGGAAGTGATAAAGGAAGAAATTGGGAACAAAAAGAGACTTTTTTTTCTTTTTTGTTTCTTTCTTTAACACCAAGGCTTATGCCAGCAATATTGGGGATAATTACTTCAGCTGCATCCTTTGCTCTGCCTCTGAAGCCCGGCCATTGTCCACAGAATGTGACTTGGTACTGTATTTCTCTTGATCAACTTGTCAGTCTGCCAGTTACAATTTGCCATCAAACAAAACTTTTACCAACTGCTACCCTTATGCCCATTGGACTTAAACCAGCTACTCTTCCCCACATTTTATACTCTGAACTAAATTGTGTGTGAAAATTACCTTTTATTGACTTTAGTGAGAGCCTTATACAAACAACTGAGGGCAGATTTCAACTGCCCACTGCCAAAATAGCCCTCTGTCCCATCTGTTGGATGCACATATCATTAAGACTTTTATTAGCCTCAGAAATAGAGACCTCATTTTATGGTGTTAGCTAAAAATCTACAAAAAGTCCTTGAAGTGCAGTTCTTACCAGTCCTGGTAACCACTGCATCTGAGCAGATGCTACTAAAGAACCAGATTGGCAACAGACATTGAAACATAAAAACGCCTCCAAATGATAGCACCAAAATGTGATTTCACACTTTACATTAAACTTCTCAAAGAAAAGAGACCTATTGTCTCTTTGAAAACAGAAACTTTTTAGAATTCAAGTTTTGAAATAATAGAACATTCACTCAGAAACACTGGGAAAAATATATTTTTTAAAAAACCACTGTTACGTAAAGACACACAATCAGAAGAAATCAAGAACTTTCTTGGAAATGGAAAAGTTGTAAAAGGCTTAACCGTTAGAGGCTCAGGGAGAAGTAATGATCTTTTACCAGAAGAAGAGAATAAAATCATGGAAGCCTAATATGGCTTTTTACAGTTCTGCTCACAATTACTCATTAAACAATTTACCCCTCGTGGATGGGTTCCTAAAGCCTGCTGAGATGTCGCACTCGGAGCGATGAATACATGCTGCTTTTTCTTCTGTTGTGGTTTGTTTTTATTAAAACAAAAACTTATAACCACCAAAAAAATCACTTTTGCTAAATTTTACTCTTTCCAAGAAGAGCAGCAGCATGGATGAACATTTGTTTAGTGCTTGTTGTAAGACCAACAGTAAAAGACAATGACCTACACACCCCTGTCCGGTCAATGTCCTATGGGCTGGAATTCATAAAACCAGGGCAGCAGATGGCATACCTAAATTTTATTTGCTGTTTTATTTATCCTTGTGTTACCACTCTGAAATGCAGATACTGAATGTTAATCTAACACTGTTAGAAAACACGAGACCAGGCTTCAAGCAAGTTTATCATGTAATCTGATGCTGGTTCATTAATCCTGAGAATGAAAACTGTAGCCCATAGAGAGGCACTCTCCTCAGATGAAATGGGACCTGTCGGCAGCTAACACTCCATGTATCAAGGACGACACTTTGTGTGGTTTGAAACCACTACTCATGTAAAGCAATACCAGAGACCATCAAGAGGAAGAATGTGCCTTTGATTCTGCAGGTCTAATTTGAAATAAGAGGGGAATTTGTGTGTTTCAGCCTTAGTTCCTAATGCTCCCTGAAAAATGTTGTTTTGTTCAATTGATAATGTGATCACTTTTCCTTGTGGGTTCTTCTCTTAAACACTGTGCTACTGTCTTTGATTGTCCATTAGTATGTAGACATCAGACCAATGTTCTAGACCACCACATTCTAAAATGAAAACTTGTTGAGTCTTATGTTACTGCTTCTGGCAGCTGTCAAAATAACTCCTGCTGACATCATGTTTAACAGACTTGCCTCCGAGTCAGATCAATGTTGGGGAGCAGCATGCAGAGCTACAAAATTAGCTCATTGATTGTGAAGCAAGCTCAACCCTCTTTGCATTTGGAGACCAAAACTCTGAGCTAAAAAGAAATTAAGCAAAAATCCTGGAATATTCTTTGAAATTTCAATCAAGGTATCAACTTAGCTATTTTATTCTCAGAGGTTTTTGGAAGGATTTATTATTTTAAAATATTATAATTTCTTAACTAGTCCTCCAAAGAAACTGTAGAGCATTCCAACATTAAAATATATCACTTTTAACAGATGGATCAGTGCATCCATCATACTGATCATCTTTCTCAGCACTCACATGTGAACTTTTTCAAATGACTCTGGGATCTCTACCTGTTACTCACAAGTGTGAACCAGAGTGGTTGTCATAAGGTCAACTTATAAAATTCCTCATAGAGAAAAACACAAGCATCTCAATGACTTCAAATTGGGCAACAGAAAAAAAACAACCCAGTAGTTAGAACCAGATTGCCAAATGACAGCATGAGCTGCATGGCCTGGAGGCTGCCCTTCCGCACTAATTTTAAGAATAAATTGAAATTGAACTGGAGCCATAAAGTAGAACACAGACCTTTTTAAGATTCCTATCAGGTAAATAGTAAATAGGTTGTCAGAATATATCAACATTTTCTCTTTTAAATTGATTTTATGCTTTTATTTCCCTACCCATATGACATTTCATATTATTAACATTTATTTATGAAAATCCTGCCCTTTCCTCAAAAGGTTTTAAGGAGCTTTAATGTTCTGTTACAGCATTATAGGAATAAACATAGTTCCCCATCACCTTACAAACTAGAATAAAATACATATTTCTCATATATGAAGTAAAGATGTTAGTATGAAAATAAAACATATCATTTATTCACAAAATAATTCAAAATACCTGGGAACTTTTTCCTAATATCCACCATTTCATACATAAATCAAAGTCAAAATATTAAGATGGTCTATAAAAATGAACAAAGATAAATATAGGTATAAAAACAGGTGGATTTATCTGGCACCATTCCAGCTCACCTCCCCACGCCTCTGTCCTGATTAATTGCCCTCTGCAAGGAGCTGGAGCCTAGTTATGCTGTTTTCTTAATTCCTGTTGATGGAGTGTTGATTCAAGGCTAGAAAGAAAACCAACTGCCTTTTAACCAACCCATTCTTCCTGAGTTAATCAATCATAACTTGTCCATTTTAATTATCTCCCAAATTCCAAATAGAAATATGCTTGCAGTTTCCAAATATTTGCATGATTAAAGATGTTTTCCTTGTTTCAATAAGAAACTTCAAATTGATGAGTCAGGTGGTAAGATTTATGGGATGAAGTTGTCCTGTTTATCTCCCAGCTTTCAAAAATACTGGTCTGCAGTTTGTAACAAACAGCATTCCCACCAGAGATATGCAGACTATGCCCATTAATGATGATGATCATGTTAATATATATATCCCAACATCAGTAAACACCAGAGAGAAAAGCCAGCCAAGAAAATGTTTACTAGCCTCTCTCTTCATATCCATAAAAAAGGCAGTTTATTAGAATATGAAGTAATTACACAAAGATAACAGGCCACTGATGCACCAGGATAACATTTTCAGGTTGTTTTTGCCCTCCTTGAAACAACACCAATAGATTAGGTTGTCAATCAGTTATACCCATCAAGTTACAGGGAAACCAGCTGCCTCACAAACAACGGGCACTTCAGGTAACATAAGGGCATGAGCAGAATTGTCACTGTATTGACTGAACCAATTAGTTATTTTGATTGGATACAAACAAAAAAAAGCTAACTCTTTTCTGAAATAACTCCCCACTTAGGAGCTTCCCACTTCTATTAATTAAAATCTTTTTGTGTTTTTTAAATATATAATCTTTATCATATTTTTTCATTACAATTTAGTCCCCTTATACCTGCCTCTGCCCAGCAATCACCACCTTGTTGCCCATGTCCATGACTCCTTTTTCCTTTTTGCTCAGTTCCTCTACCTCCTAACCTCCCTCCCCTCACTAGCTGACATCTGTTCTCCATCTATGAGTCTGTCTCTGCTTTGCTTAGTTCAGTTTGTTCATTAGATTCCACAAATGAGTGAAATCATATGGTATTTGTCTTTCTCTGACTGGCTTATTTCACTTAGCATAATGTTCTCCAAGTCCATCCATACTGTTGCAAAGGGTAAAATTTTCTTCTTTTTTTATGGCTGAGTAGAATTCCATTGCGTAACTGCCACATAGCTGTTTTATTCTATCATTTATTGATGGACACTTGGATTGTTTCCATATTTTGGCGATTGTAAATAATGCTGCAATCGACATAGGGGTGCTTATGTTCTTTCAAATTAGTGTTTTGGGTTCCCTCAATATAGTCCCTGAAATGGGATCACTGGGTCAAAAGGCAAATCCATGTTTTTTTTTGAGGTATCTCCATACTGCTTTCCACAGAGGCTGCACCAGGCTGCACTCCCACCAACAGTGCAAAAGTGTTCCCCTTTCTCCGCATCTTAGTTAGTATTTGTTTATTTGCTAATGATAGCCATTCTAATATGGAGTACTTGTATCCAGAATGTATAAAGAACTGCTATAAAACAATTTTAAAAAGCAAACAATAAATTTCTTTAAAAAGGCAAAAGACTTCAATAGATGCTTCACTACAGAAGATTAACAAATTGTCAATAAATACATGAAAAGATATTCAGCATCAGAAAAATACAAATTAAAAACACAATTGGATACACTGCACACTCATTATAATTACAAAAATTAAAGACTAATAATACCAAAATGTTGAAGAGAATGAAAAGCAAACGGATAGTGGTGAAAGCTTAAAATGGTACAACCACTGTGGAAAAATGACAAAGTCTTATAATATTAGAACTCATCTACATTATCTAACAAATCCACTCTTACTTACCTCTTCCCAAAATTAAAGCATGTCAATAAAAAGATCTGTATAATAATTCTTATGGTAGCTTTATTCACAATAATACAGAATTGGAAAAAAACATAAATATCCATCAACAGCAAAATAGATTTAAAAATTGTGGTATATTCATGCAATGGAGTATAACTCATTAATATAAAGGAACAAACCAATAATAAATAAAAATACCAATAAATCTCAAAAACAATACCTGGAATGAAAGAAGCCAGATACAAAGAAATATATATGATATGATCTCAATTACATAAAGTTTTAGTAGAGGCAAAATTAATATATGAAGCTAGAAATCTGAATAGTGGTTTCCTGAAGGAGAAACAAACTAAAATATATTCAAAAGAACTTCTCAGGGTGATGATAGTGTTCTACACCTTGATAAGGGTGTTTATTACATGGGCATATATATTTGTCAAAACTCATCAAAATTTATGCCTAAATCTATAGAATTTATCACATGTAATTCTCTACTGAAAATGAAATAAAAATATAGACTAAAAATAGGTTTTATTTAAAACTCATCTCCAGACTATTCAAGGTCTGACATCCAAATTAGACAGGTTGAATTTGAGATTATTTGCTATTTCCACAGGTGTGGAGAGAGATAGCCCCTCAGATTTTACCCAGCTACCAAGGCAACAATGCCAGGAAAACCATTAATCAAAATTTGATAGTGCCTATTTGCAATCAAAAAAAGAAAACAAAGAACACCCTGAATTATAAAAGCAGGTGAAACATACCCAAAAGACCTAGTCAGGCACAATGTTGGCACTCTTGGTTCTCGCCACTGTGGCCCTAGCATCTGCCCACCATTCTGGTGAGCACTTTGAAGGGTAAGTAAACAACTCCTTAAATGAGCAAGTCCTTCTTCCTTGCTAACCCAAAAATATGATGCAACAAATACCCAATTTAAATTTTTCTCTTCTTCCTCTGCTATTTCACCATTCAGTGAGAAAGTGTTCCGTGTCACAGTTGAAGATGAAAATCACATCAGCTTGCTCCAGGAGTTGGCCAGCACCAACCAGGTAAATAACAATTCTGTACCATAAGTTTGCTTCACACTTACTTTAAAATCTTAGATAGTTTGCACTGTGATTCCATTAAAGGAAGAATGACATGAAATAGTAACTATAGCATTTTTATAGCACAAAATAAAGACTTGAAAAATATTTAGTGCCACATACCTTTTTTTTCTGCTTAAATTAGATTGTTATAAGCCCGAAAGTATCATAAATCCAAGGTAACTTTTTTAAGAGTGGACAGAGCTTGACAACTGGATGAGTTGAAACTGTCATGAAGGTCATAGAACATCTAATGTACAGTCACTTCCCTTCTAAGGCAAAAAAGAAAAATGATCGACTTCAACATTACTGAAAAACTGGGCTTTTGTCCAACTTGAAATTCATTTCCACATCTCATGTATCATCTGTTCTCTTTGATTTTCTTTCATTCCAAATCAAACAGCTTGAGTTTTCATGACCTTGATTCAGGCCCTCCTCATGATATGACATGAGGGAGAAAAAGAAGGTAAAAAGACATGAGTGATTTTTCATTCTTTCTTTTTACTTTCAAGAAACCAAAATCTCTATGCCTCTTTTAAAACTCTACTGGATATGGGATAAAAACTGACATTTTTAATTATGAATGCAATGTGGCAGGACACTATGCTGATCACAAATAGCTCACTTAGGCCAATGCTGTTTCTTCATGAATATGTAAACCAAAAAAATCTACTAGCTCCTAAATATTTATCTAGCCTTCTATCTATCCAGATGTTTTCTTTCTATAGTTTTTTTCTATCTTTAAAGATGTGGAGGGGGAGAAAAGAAAGTAGGCAGTGTCATAATGTGAAACATTCAGAAATATAGGATTAAAAGATAATATAATGTAAAGTTATCTATTCCAGCCTTCCACTCAAATCTGGAATTTCCTCCATAGAAAGAGCAACCCTGGTTGCTACCACTAATAAAACCTGTTTGAGTACTTTTAGGAATAGTAAGAAAACTGCTTTTCATACTAGCCCATGGGGTTGCCTTAAAAATCATTCCAATTGTTACATGAAGCTGAAAGCTACCTTCTCTAACGTTGGCCCATTAGACCTAGCTCAGTCAAATGTTGTCTTCTAAGTTTTCTCTTTCCCAGGCCTTCCATCATTTCTCTTAGCACTGGTATACAGACACTTGATCATTCTGGTCATCTCTGGATATTGTTCAAGGTTTCTGTCTATATTTCTTTCTTCAAATGTAGCTCTCAGAATTAACAACGAACCCCCAGGTGTGCTCTGATTAATACATAGTGCAGGGTCATCACCTACCTTCATTAATGAGGCTCAAGATTCTTTTCAGCATCTTGAATAGCTATTGAATACTCTTAGCTCACAGTAAACCTATGGCCAATCAAAACCATTAGGTAATTATTTCCCACATGATTCACCCTCAAGGAAGATGTTCTTCCTTATGTAATTGCCCAAATGAATTTTTTAATTCAAATGCCAGATTTTAGATTTACCCTGCTAAAATTTATCTTGATAGCCTGTTTTCAGCATGTTGAGATCATTTTAAAAATGAATTCGGTTAACCGGGATAATAATTCTTCCCCCTAACTTTGCATCACCAGCAGGTTTGATAAGCATGCTTTCTCAACTTTTATCTTTGTCACTTATATAAAGAAAAACATTGAGTAACTTAGAAGTCAGCACAGAATTAAAGGGCTCCTTCATTGTTTATTCATTTAATACCTATTTATCTTGACTCTCCAATGTGCCAGACATAGTGTTAAGCACTGAAAGTGATTCATTAATCAACTCTTCTTGAATAGTTTTTCTCAACTACCCATGTTGTTGGGTGTTATCTACAGATAACACATTGCTTTTCAACTTGTAAAGAATACAAACAGAGACACGGTGAAATTCTTTGGCCAAGTGTCTTCCAGATTCAGCACTCAGGCTAGTAGTCTCTTCCAATAATAAGATGAAGTTAATTGGGCCTGACTTATTCTTGCTTTAAACTGTGCTGGATCCCAGAAATCACAGCTTCCTTTTCTGAGCATTCACAATCCATCTGCTTCCAGTTTACTCTGCAGCCTTGCCAAAATCCATGCTAGGCCCCAGAAGCTCCTGCTTCTTGGATTAACCTGTTTTTCTCTTTATGAAATCCAGGACTTGCCAGTTCTACTCCTCAGTGATCCCTTCAAGTTCTGATCCCTCCAAGATTGCTGAGAAAGTAGTTTGGCAACCACATCTGCAGTACATTTTTAGTTACCTAAAATTCAGCATTTTATGGTGGTCAAGAAAAAGAGAATCTGGACTCAGAATGCCTGGGTTTGACTCCTGGCTGTACCACTTGCTAGCTGGATCTTGGATACCTCTCTGGGTCTCAACTTTTTAGTTAATCAAATGAGGAGAACAATAGTATTTGACTTATAGGGTTGTTGTGAGATTTAAAAGAATTAATGGAAGTAAAGCACTTAGAAAGAATATATATAACAAGAACTATGTAAATGCTTATTACATCTGGGACTTGGAAGGCAATTCACACAGCCAGTATGGTCTCCTCTCTCCTCATCTACTGTGGGCCTCAAAGTATTCTTTCCAAAGAAGGTTATTTCTGCTAAAATTATACCATGTGAAAAATTCTTTACTTATGTTAATTTCACCTCTCAGTAGAAGAAACAAGAAATAGTGTTAACTACTTGGAAAAACAAAGCCAAACAGGAGTTAAATAGGTCTACTTTCTCTCTTCCAGCTGCAAACACCATGCTTTAGCTCCAAGCAGTGGAGCTGCATATTTCTTCTTTATTCATTTTATTTCCAACATGATTGAAAAAGAGATTTTTATTCTCCTTAGTGATCTTGCAAGTACATCATATTCTGGACTGTAGCCTTCCTGATAAAATCATTACAAGGGCATCTAGTCTTTGTATTCATCCTTGGCCATGTGTCCTTCCTCCCAGCTTTTGAACATGTCCTTTTAAAAATTAAGTGTATCGGAGAGATCTGTGACCACACTGGACTCCAGCTGCCTCCCCTTTTTATCTATAATTGTATAGTAAGGACTTTATTTTATCTCCTTGCAATCAGAGCTGCACTTCTTCATTTATTGTTGACATTTACCATAAAACCTATTTTCTTTTCTCTGTAGTTTTTAAACTCTGTTTCTCTAAGGTTCATGTTTATCTATGCCTATAGCAGGGGTGTCAAACTCATTTTCACCAGGGGCCACATCAGCCTCATGGCTAGCTTCAAAGGGCTGAATGTAATATTATGACTGTATAAATGTAACTATTCCCTAACAGTTAAGCAAGAGCTCAGCACTGCTGTCGGGCAGACACAAGTTGCCGGACCGGATAAAACAAGGTGGAGGACCAGATTTGGCCTGCAGGCCTTGTGTTTGCCTCCTGTGGCCTAGAGTAACCTGGTTATAGTCTTCCAGTGTTCTCGTTATTCCCACTAAACTAGTAAGTTCTTCCATGGAATCAGGAGGAATCCAGCCTAGAAGAGAAGTCACTTCCACTTCCAATAAGAAAGAAAATTCCATCAAGATAAATGAAGAATCAGTTATATGCTTAACTTACAAGTTGAAACAAACAAACTTGTATAAATTTGTGAAGAACAAAGATCCCCAACACTAATATTCTTTCATACGCCCATCTTATTTCCAAAAGAATTTAAGATAAATTCTTAATCTTTATCTTGCTATTGCACTAGTTTTATGATATGTTTTAGGAAGGACTCTTTAGTTATTATCCAGCCAGCTGATTAAGCTGACATTCCCACATTGTTATCACTTAAAGATATCCTTTTATCTTCCAACAAATGTTCTTTATGGTTCTTTATCACTCAGTTTCCTGGATTATAATTTTATGACTTCAGCTGTCTAACTTCTTAACATATAACTCAATTCCCTTCTTTTCATATATTTTTTATGAAAATATATATTTTCATAAAATATATTTTATGCCATTTCCATACTTCAGACATAGATCTCATTCATAAGTTCTTGGTAATTATTGAAATTTATATTTATCTCTTTGTGCTAATAATTTGAGTTTATTAATCTTTTCCATACTTGATGCATCGGTAAACATCATGTGATTATAGTGTTACTCCTGATTTTTGGCTCCATTTCTCCTGAGAAGCACTGGGGAGTGACTTCAGTATAATAAGTCTGCCTCATACTTGCAGGACTCCATAAAATCAGATGTTGGTATGTTTGCTGAATAATTTCTCCATGTCAAGGTGAAATTTTAAGAGACCTCAAATTAGGTCTTCAATTCTTCTGTCAAATATTTTATGAGAGTTCTCTACCTTTTTTAAAAAAAAACATCATTCTTACTGCAGAATCATATATATATATATATATTTCTCCCCCACCTCCCTGGAATGTTTATCAGAGCCAAGACGAATGGGCAAGAGGTTAGAACAGGGAAGACAACTTTGAACTTACTAACAAAAATTACACTATCCATAAGATAATTAGGCTATTCTGAAGGGGTACTAGACATAATCAATATCATATTAGAACCATCACCAAAAATATTATGCAGGCATTTTTTGTTCTGAGTAACAAGCTACATCTTAATATATGTTGTTCCAAATAAGACCCTTAGACAAAGATCTGTGGGCAAAGATTTTTTTTTTTTTTTTGGAAATGAGGGGAGTACTGGTAGAGAAGTGGGGAGTGAAGCAGAGAAGCCAACAAAGGGGACCCTATGCAGTCACTTACCACAGAGGATTACTAGAATTTAATTCTACAGATAAACTCCAGGAAAGGATGCAAATTACATGCTTCAGAATTATCCCACCTGAGAACTGAGGGAATTGGAGTATTTCGACATCCACTTCCAAGGTCATGGTTGAGCACTTTTCTGAAAAGTTATTACTTGGCCTACCTCAAACTGTTAGCTTAGCTTTTTCTAATTCTTGGGGAAAGAGCTTTCAAGCATGGAAACACAGATCTCAGCCATGGGGAGTCCTCTGAGCACACTAACAGGTCCCAGAGTCATGTATGGGTACAACACAGCCAACTTGATACAGATACTTGGAGGACTTCATGTGCTTTGCCAATTCTAAACTTCTGTGTCTATAAAGATACATCTCCCTCTCCTGTTCCACCTTAGAATGACAAGTATTTACTAGAAATATAGATTGAGTTAACTTTTAAAAATATGCTTTCTAATATAATATTCTTGTCTTCATCACACTTCTCTTTATAATGTTAGCTAACTAGAATTCATTACCAGTCCATTGTTCCCTTTGTTTTTCTTATAACATGCTTTTATACTTCCTCCATTACCTTTTAAAAAACTTTTTTACTTTATTTTTATTGTTAACACTATTGTAAATGTCCCTATTTCTCCATCCCCTTTGCTCACCTCCACCAAGTCCTCTCCCCCTTTCTAGTTGGCCATCACCACACTGCTGTCTGTGTCTGTGGGTCACGCATATATGTTTTTTGTTAATCCCTCCACCTTCTTTCAACCAGTTCCGCCCATCCTCTCTGATAACTGTCAATCTGCTCCATGTATCCATGCCTCTGTTTCTATTTTGTTCATCATTTTGTTTGTAAGATTCTATATGTAAAGCAGATTATATGGTATTTGTCTTTCTCTGACTGGCTTATTTCACTTGGCATAATATTCTCCAGATCCATCCAAGCTGTTGCAAAAGGTAAGATTTCCTTCATTTTATGGTTTTATAGTATTCCATTGTGTAAATGTGCCATAGTTGTTTTATTCATTCATATATTGATGAAAGCTAGGGCTGTTTCCAGATCTTGGTTATTATAAATAATACTACAGTGAACATAAGGGTGCATATATTCTTCTGAATTGGTGTTTCTGGATTCTTAGGGATATATTCCCAGCAGTGGGATGGCTGGGTCAAAAGGTAGTAACAGTCTTAAATCTTTGAGGAAACTCGATACTGTTTTCCACAGTGGTTGCACCAGTCTGCATTACCACCAACAGCACTACGGTTCCCTTTTCTTCACATCCTTGTCAGCACTTGTTTGTTGATTTCTTGATAATAGCCATTCTGCCAGGTGTGAGGTGATATCTCATTGTGCTTTCAATTCACATCTCTCTGATGATTAGTGACAATGAGCATTTTTTCATATGTCTATTGGCCATGTGTATGTCCTCTTTGGAAAAGTGTCTATTCAGACCCTTTGCCCATTTTTAACTGGGTTGTTTCTCTTCTTGGCATTGAGTTGTATAATTTCTTTATAAACTTTGGAATTTAATCCCTTATCATCTGTCTCATTGGCAAATATGTTCTCCCATAAAGTGGGTTTCCTTTTCATTTTGTTGATGGTTTCCTTTGCTGTGCAGAAGCTTTTTAGTTTGATGCAGTCTCATTTATTTTTTTTCTCCTTTATTTTCCTTGCCCTAGAAGACATATGGGCAAAAAATATTGCTATGAGATACGTCTGAGATTTTACAACCTTCATTTTCTTCTAGGATTGTTATGGGTTTGCAACTTACATTTAAGTCTTTTATCTGTTTTGAGTTTATTCTTCTGTATGTGTAAGTTAATGGTCTAGTTTCTTTTTTTTTTTTTTTTTGCATATACCTGTCCAATTTTTCCACCACTTGTTGAAAAGACTATCTATACTCCATTGTAAGTGCCTGCCTCCTTTGTCAAATATTAATTGACTGTATAGGTGTGGATAGATTTCTGGGCCCTCTGTTCCATTCCATTGGTCTATACAGTTATTCTTATGCCAGTACCAGGCTGTTTTGATTACAATGGACTTGCAGTATAGTTTGATATCAGGTATTGTGAAAGCTTCAACTTTGTTCTTCTTTCTCAAGATTTCTGAGGCTTTTGGGAGTCTTTTTTGGTTGCATACAAGTTTTTAGAATATTTCTTCTAGATCTGTGAAATACACTATTGGTATTTTAGTAGGAATTACGTTGAATACATACATTGCTCTGGGTAGTATGGACATTTTGATGATGTTAACTCTTATAATCTATGAACATAGTATGTGCTTCCACTTATTTATATCAATTACTTTCTTCAACTTCCTATAGTTTTCTGAGTAGAGATCTTTAACATCCTTGGTTAAGTTTATTCCTAAGTTCTTTATTTTTGTTGTAGTTGCAATAGTAAATGAAATTGCTTTCTTAATTTATTTTTCTGATAATTCATTATTAATGTATAAAAATGCCAACCAATTTCTGAATATTAATTTTGTGTCCTGCTGCCAGCTGAATTTATTCATTAGACCTGGTGTGTTTTTGATGGAGTCTTCAGGTTTTTCTATGTACAATATCATGTTACCTGTTAATGATAACAGTTTTACTTCCTCCTTTCCAATTTGGATGCCTTTTATTTCGTCTTCTTGTCTGATTACTATGACTAGGACTTCCAGTACTATATTGAACAAGAGTGGTGAAAGCAGACATCCCTGTCTTGTTCCTGATCTTAAAGGAAACACTTTTACGTTTATTATCATTGAGTATGATGTTGGCTGTGTGTTCGCCACATATAGACATTATTATATTGAGATATGTTTCCTCCATTCCCACTTTGCTGAGGGTTTTATTATAACTGGGTGCTGCATTTTATCAAATGCTGTTTCTGTTTCTATTGTTTCTTTTGATCGTTTCTATGATCATATGGTTTTTATCCTTCATTTTGTTTAAATAGTATACCATGTTTATTGATTTGCAAATACTAAATAGAGAATGCAACAATCTTGCATTCTCAGAATAAATCCAATTGATCATGGTATAGGATCTTTTTAGTGTATTGCTGGATCCAATTTGCTAGTATTTTGTTGAGGATTTTAGCATCTATGTTCACCAGGAATATTGGCCTGTAATATTTTTTCTTCGTAGTATCCTTATCTGATTTTGGAATAAGGATAATGGTGGCCATGAAAAATGAGCTTCACAATTTTCTTTCCACTTGAATGTTTTTGGAATAGTTTGAAAAGGATAAGGGTTAGATCTACTTCGAATGTTTAGTAAAATTTATCTGTGAAGCTATTGTGACCAAAATTTTCGTTTGATAGGAGTGTTTTTTATTACTACTTCAATTTCACTTGTTATAATTTGTCTATTCAGATTTTCTGATTCTTCCTGATTCAGTTTTGGAAGACCATGTGTTTCTAGGAATTTATCCATATCTTCCTGATTGTCCAGTTTGTTGGCATACAGTTGTTTGTAATACATCTTAAAATACTTTGCATTTCTTTGATGACAGTTGTTACTTCTCTTTTGTTTTTGATTTTATTTATTTGGGTCCTCCCTCTTCATTTCTTATGAATCTGGTTAAAGGTTTGTCAATCTTGTTTATTTTGTCAAAGAACCACCTCTTAATTTCACTGATATTTTGTATAGTATTTTTAGACTCTGGTTTATTTCTGCTCTGAACTTTATAATTTCCTTCCTTCTACTCACTTTGAGCTTTGTATATTGGGTGTTATTTTTCGTTCCTTTAAGTGTAAAGTTAGATTGCTTGAGTTTTTTCTTGTTTTGTGGGGTAGGCTCTTGTTATTTGTGAGAAATCTATGAATTTCTCTCTTGGGACTATTTTTGCGATGTTACATAGATCTTGGGTTGTTGTGTTCTCATTTTCATTTCTTTCAAAATAACTTTTATTTTTTCCTTGATTTCATTGTTAACCCATTCATTGTTTATTAACATGTTATTTAGTCTCCATGACTTAGTGTGTTTTTCAGTTTTTGGGAGGAGAATTGATTTCCAATTTCATACCATTGTGGTCAGGGAAAATGTTTAATATGATTATAATATTCTTAATTTATGGAGACTTACTTTGTGTCCTATCATACAGTCTATCATAGAAAATGTTCCATGTGCACTTGAATAGAAAGTATATTCTGTTGCTTTGGGGAGAAATGCTCAGAAGCTTTCAATTAAATCCTTATGATCAAGTGTGTCATTGAAGGCCAAAGTTTCCTTGTTGATTTTCTGTCTGGAACATCCACCCATCAATCACAAAAAGGTGTTAGTCCCATACTATAATTGTATTACTGTTGATCTCTTCCTTTATGTCCATGAATATTTGCTTTACATATTGTAGGCTCTTATGTTGGGTGTACAAATGTTTGCCAGAGTTATATCATTTTGTTGGATTGTTCCTTTTATCATTACATAGTGTCCATCTTTGTCTCTTGCCACAGCCTTTGTTTTAAAGTCTATTTTGTCAGATATAAGTATTGCTACCTGAGGTTGTTTTTTCATTTTCATTTGCATGAAATATCCTTTTCCATCTTTACTTTTAGCTTGTATATATCCTTGTTCTGATGTGGGTCTCTTGTAGACATCATATACATGCATCTTGTTTTCCTATCCATTCAGCTACCTTATGTCATTGATTGGAGCACTTAAGCTATTTACATTTAAAGTAATTATTAATAGATATGTATGTATTGCTGCTTTATTCTTTGAACTCTGTTCCTCAGTTTATTTTCTTCTTCTTTTGTTGTTTAAATCAGGCCCTTTAATAGTTCTTGGAATACCAGTTTGGTGGGAAAAAAAGTCCTTTAGCTTTTCCTTGCCTGAAAAGCTTTTTATTTCTCTTTCAGTTTTAAATGATAGCCTTCCTGGGTAAAGTGGGTAAAGTACTCTTGTTTTCACACCTTGCTTTTTATCATGTTGCATATTTCATGCCAGTCCCTTCTGACCTGAAATGTTTCTATTGTGAAATAAGCTGACAGTCTGATGGGAGATTCCTTGTGGGTAATTAACTGTTTTTCTCTTATTGCACATTGTCTTTGACCTTTACCATTTTAATTATGACATGTCTTGGTGTGGGCCTCTTTGGGTTCATCTTGTATGGGACTCTCTGTGCTTCCTGGACTTGTGTGTCTTTTTCTTTCACTAGGTAGGGCAAGTTTCCTGTCATTACTTCATCACATAGGTTTCTGATTCCTTGCTCTCTTACTTCTTCTTGCACACATGGGATATGGGTGTTGTTATAGTTTATGTTGTCCTAAAGGTCCCTTAAACCATTCTCTTTTTTTTAAATATTATTTTGTTTTTTGTTTTTGGCTTCTCTAATTGGGTGTTTTCTTTTCTTTCTTTTTTTTTTACCTCGCCTTCCAAATCACTGATTTGATCCTTTGCCTCATCCAACCCACTTTTTCTTCCTTCCAGTTTATTCTTAATGTCAGATACAGTATTCTTCACTTCCAACTCATTCTTTTTCATGGTTTCTATGTCCTTTTTCATAGTGTTGTAGTTCTCACTGCATTCCTTGAGCATCTTTATAACCATTACTTTGAACTCTATATCTGATAAGTTGTTTGCCTCTCTTTCATTTAGCTATTTTTCTGGAGATTCCTCCTGTTCTTTCATTTGGGACTTGTTTCTTTGTCTATCCATTTTGGCTGCCACCTTGTGCTTGTTTCTATGTATTAGATAGACCTGTTATGACTGCCAGTCTTCATGGTGTGGCCTTATGTAGTAGGTATTGTGTGGGACTCAGTGGTACACTCTTCTTGATCTCTTGAGCTGGGTGCTCTAGGAATGCCCTTCATGTTGGTTATGTGGGCCCTTTTGTTATAATTGAGTCTTAATTGCAATCAGCCCTTTTGTGCAAGGGATCAACCTTTAGGTTGGCTGAGTGGGCAGTTCAACCTCAACCATAGCCTGTGAGCTGTTGTGCAAGTGCAGTCTCTATGTGGCTTCTTCTGTAAATCCTTGATTATAAGACACCTCTTCAGCTACTCTTAGTTGGTTATTCAGGGTGGTTGTTCTTTAATTTAGTTGTGTTTCCAAGTTGGTCCTGGAAGGAGGTGAGTATAAGATCCACTTATCCTGTTCCTATCTTGAAACTCCCTTCCTCAATGACTTTTCAATATCTCATCTTCAGCTCTCATCTTTGATTCTCTAGGTACATAAAATCATCAATACTCTCTCCTTTCAACACCTTAGTGTCAACCACACTCAAACCTTTTCTTCTGGGATCCTTCCTGATGTAATCCCCGTGCACCTGCCTTCCATTGCACTGACATTCCCTACGATCCTGACTCATGATTCAGCACCCATTAGACATCTACATGTTTGAAGAATACTAAGACAGGATACACACCACAGGATTTTCCATAGATTTATCTAAAATTCAATCATCTTAATATTTCTCCTCAGCAGTTTCTGTTAAACAACCTGTAAGTCTGCCTAAACTCCTTTCCAAGTTTCCAAGCAATGGCCCTAAATATCTCCACCTGTCACATCTGCAGCCTGAGACTAACTTGTACACATCTACACAAGGATTGTATATGACACATAAATAGAGAAAGACCCCCCTGTCAGGCTCATTTCATGTTTTTTGGTCTTTACTCAGCTCAAGGAAGGAACAGGAAAACAGTGCCTACAGGAGACAGCATATCCTTGGTTATTATTTTTTCATGGAAAAGGGACATTTGAAACCACAAATGCACAAAGAAAGTCATAGAATTGTCAAATACATCATCCTGTTATTTTTGTACATAATTTTCTTTCAATTATTCCTGAGGACAGAAGATATGTTTGATTTGCTCACTATTATATTTCTAGTCTCAGGCACAGAGCCTAGCACCTGGTGGGTCCTCAATAATAACTGACAAATAATTGAACAAGTGAAAGTGTCAGTATGTTACTGGATCTTCAAAGGTGGTTTGTTTCTGGCCATAGAACCTAGATGGCCACTGTGGAAAAATACATTTTTCTGCCCTTAAGTATCCTCCACAAGTCAGGAATGATCCTGGGTCCACACATTACTGTGATATGCACAACACTGGGTTTCTCATAAAATAAATCCATTAAAAATCAAAATGAAAAGCTCAATCTCTCTCATCACACATTCAGCATATTTATCCATTACCACAAACATCACTATCCCAATTAGTGACTGCTCCAAAAAATCAATAAGTAGAAAAAAATAGCTACAAAATACTGCAATTAACTAGCATTCTGGAAAATAATTATATGTTCTTCATGTTTGTTGATAATAAATTAGGGCTATGAATATATGTATAAACATTTTTATTAACATCTAACTGCTTGGTCCTAATTCTTATTCACTCAAAGGATATATCTCTAAGAGATTTCATGAATAATTTGAGTTTGAAAATGACTCAATGGTGGAGAGCAATAATGCGCTTGCCAATAATAGTTCACCCAATAGATTATAGGTATCCAATACAATATATCTTATTCCTTACTCAGATTGACTTCTGGAAACCAGATTCTGTCACACAAATCAAACCTCACAGTACAGTTGACTTCCGTGTTCAAGCAAATGATATTTCCAGCGTGGAAGACTTTCTCAAGCAGAATGAACTACAATATGAGTAAGTTTATGTCTTATAGCTACTAATAGTCTCTTCCATGTATGTTCTCATCTGAGACTCTGAATAACTCTGGGAAGGTAAAAATAAGACCAAGACCATGGCTTTCCTAGGGCCCCACAAATAGATCATGACAGAGCTGGCCCTAAAATCCTAATATTAAGTCTTCAGGCCTGGTAGACTTTGTGTTTAGCTATTGCTCTAATAAAATGGTTTTGATTATTGAACCCCAAATCTTCAGTTAAATATCTGACCTGCTACTGGTTTATAGATGATATATAGACTACAGGCCAAATAAACTGGCACTCTTTTATCAGAAAGATACAGTTTTAGTCCCAAGTCATACCAAGTTTCCTTTTCAGGTGAGCAGCCAGATGTATTGTGAGCCATGAGTGCTATTCATGCTCCTTTAGATTAAGGACCAATTAGAATCAGAATGAGTGGTCTTCCTGTCCTTTTTCTCCCAAGGCCCCACTACTATATCTAATGGTAAGAGAAACATGGAGAGAAAGACTGAAAAAAAGAAGTCATTCTCCAAAAGCCTAGAGTAGAGTTGGCTAAGCTGATCACACCATGTCTCCTTTCCCTAACAGCACACTGGTCCATCTAAGCTTTTTAAGATGAGAATGTCTTCCTAAGTAGAGGCAGTTGTCCATTTTTTCACCCAACAAATAGTGAGTACCTACGTATACAAAGTACCAAAAAGAATAGATACGGCCCCACCCACTTCTGGGGAAAACAGACTATTAATAAAAATTGGAATAATGTATAATAGATATTAAAAAGAGTATAAAGCTCAAAATGCAAGAAAATAGACCAAGTCTGGGGGCTAGAAAGGGTTACCCTGATTTTTTAAGATTTAAGATGGTGGCAGAGTAGATGGATATTATACTCACTTCTTCCCAGGACAAAAGGGGAATTAACAGATAAAATATAGAAAAATCAACCTGAGTAACAAACTGAAGACTAGGTGAATGGAAGTTTTTTAACCAAAGATTCATAGAAGAAGCCACACAGAGACTAGTAGGGAGTACAAAGACATGAAAAGTGATGGCCACCCTCCCCTGAGCAGTGGCTGAGATTCTGGAGGGATATCTTAGCTATAGGAGGTACGCCCTGAGAAGTGTGGGGGCTTAGCTCCAAGGTGGGTTCTAAAGCCCAGAACACCAGAGCCAAGAAGAGATGGCCACATAATAACATCAGGCTGTGAAAATCAGTGAGAATCCTGTCTGCCAGGGAGAAATGAAAGTACACTAGAAAAACAGGTGTCCTCTTAAAGAGCCAACCCACAAAATTTTATTCACAGCCACTCAACCTGGGATCAGATGAAGTGAGGGCAGATGGACTAGAGTCATCTGAAGAGAGACTAGATTTTGTGGCTCTACGGAGACAGTGAAGGGACAGCCACCAGATTACCTGTGCTAAGTCACTTTCCCATACTGCAGATACCATTGTTTTTGGGTGGAGCTCTCCCCTCCATATGGTATCAGCTTATAATAAATCAATAACACCACCCTCTAGACTCCCTGTAGCTTCACCCCTGCAAAGATTGTGCCCTGCAGAGAAGTCAGCTATCTGGGTTGGGGTGTAGAGATCTGGACCAACTCAGGAGGTATCAGTGAGTGTGTTGTGTGGCTCTGGGGTAGGGGCCACAATTCTACCTTCCCCGAAGCCTCACTGGCACCTCCCCCTTACAGAAGATCCATTAGACCCATCCTCCTAATTCCCAGAGGCCCTGCCCTGCTGAGATAGGTTCCTGGCAAAACTATGGGACAGGTTGAGTTGTGTGATTCTAAGAAAGGGGACATTTTTCTCCTCATATGACTGAGCAATACAGAGCCCTCCCCTTATAAGGCTGAATCTTGGTCTGGTTGGATCCAATATACTCTGCTAGCTTCAAGCTGATTACTCCCTGAGACACCACCCCACCACAAAGGTGTATGAACACCCAACAGGTGGTAGCTAGACTTAGTATACCCTGGCACATCAGCTGAGTGGCCTTAAACACACCACTGTTACGACATTTGTAACTGTAGCAATCTGATGAGCACTTTCCCCTACCTGATGATTTATTGAGAACGTATCTCACAAAGTTTGAGTATCACCAGAGGCTCTTGCAAGTGATAGAGCCTAACAAGAGCTAATAGGCAGAGGCAGACAAAGGCAGACCTTGAGGTACCTTGGGACTTTTGCAGATCTGTCCCCAGGCTTGGTGCTGGTAAAAGCTGGCATTGGTGTGCAGCTTAGTCCTTCCTGCACACATGAAGGTGATGCAGAGACAGCCACAAACTGTGGATCACTTTGTAGCTACAAACAGGTTGCCCAGGGCCAATCAGTAGCAGCCTCTGACATCAACCTGCACAAGAGTCTCTCCCTATAGGCCCCAAAACAAATATACCCAGTGGCCAGCTTCAGACACTATCAGAGCAAAGATACAATTAGTTTCACAAGTGGCATATCCAAAGAGAGAACTCAGCAGGGACCACAACCTGCAGCAGTGAGTTCTGCTTAGTGTGGTCAACACCTGCAAAGCAGCTCATACACTGAGGTACAGGTCAATCTTCATAGGCATCCAGCCTGAGGGTCAACCCATGCATAAAACAAACAATATAATCGAGATTTAATTTTAAAAGAAGGGACTACATAACCCACAAAAGGGAAACTCTAGAGCACCAATTCAGGAGATCAAAGAGACTATACCACTGGGTCCCACAGGATACTCACTACATAGGCCACACCATGAAAACTGGCAGTCATAACAGGTCTATATAATACATAGAAACAAACACAAGGTGGCAGCCAAAATGGATAGACAAAGAAACAAGTCCCAAATGAAAGAACAGGAAAGGAATCTCCAGAAAAATAGCTAAATGAAAGAGAGGCAAACAACTTATCAGATATAGAGTTCAAAGTAATGGTTATAAAGATGCTCAAGGAATGCAGTGAGAACTACAACACTATGAAAAAGTACGTAGAAGCCATGAAAAAAAAATGAGTTGGAAGTGAAGAACACTGTATCTGACATCAAGAATAAACTGGAAGGAAGAAAAAGTGGGTTGGATGAGGCAAAGGGTCAAATCAGTGATTTGGAAGGCAAGGTAAAAAAAAAAAAAAAAAAGGAAACACCCAATTAGAGAAGCCAAAAACAAAAAACAAAAAAAATATTTTAAAAAAAGAGAATGGTTTAAGGGACCTTTAGGACAACATAAACTGTAACAACACCCATATCCCATGTGTGCAAGAAGAAGTAAGAGAGCAAGGAATCAGAAACCTATGTGATGAAATAATGACAGGAAACTTGCCCTACCTAGTGAAAGAAAAAGACACTCAAGTCCAGGAAGCACAGAGAGTCCCATACAAGATGAGCCCAAAGAGGCCCACACCAAGACACCTCATAATTAAAATGGTAAAGGTCAAAGACAACGTGCAATAAGAGAAAAGCAGTTAATTACCTACAAGGAATCTCCCATCAGACTGTCAGCTTATTTCACAATAGAAATATTTCAGGTCAGAAGGGACTGGCATGAAATATGCAACATGATAAAAAGCAAGGTGTGAAAACAAGAGTACTTTCCCACTTTACCCAGGAAGGCTATCATTTAAAACTGAAAGAGAAATAAAAAGCTTCCCAGACAAGAAAAAGCTAAAGGAGTTCATAACCACCAAACCAGAATCACAAGAAATGTTAATGTGTCTTCTTGAATAAGAAGATAAAGAAGAAAAGAATAAGAAGATGAAGAAGAAGGTGAAGAAAGGAGGAGGAGGAGGAGAAAGAAGGAAGAAGAAGAAGAAAAAGAAGAAGAGAAGTTATGAAGAATTAAATGACAATAAACACCTATCAATAGTCGCTTTAAATATAAATGGCTTAAATGCTACAATCAGAAGACATAGAATAGCTGAATGTATAAGACCTATATACATATTGTCTACAAGAGAAACACCTCATAATAAAAAATACACATAGGCCAAAAATAAATAGATGGAAAATGGTATTTTATGCAAATAAAAATGAAAAAAACTGGGGTAGCAATGCTTATTCTAACAAAATGGATTTTAAAACAAAGGCTGTAGTAAGATTAAAAAATGGACACTGTATAATGATAAAAGGAGCAATCTAACAAGAGGATATAGCCCTTGTAAACATTTATGGACCCAGCACAGGAGCATCTAAATATATAAAGCAAATCTTCATGGATATAAAAGAAGAGATCAACAGCAATACACTAATAATAGGGATTTTCACACCTCTTTGACAGAAATAAACAGATCTCCCAGACATAAAATCAACAAGGAAACAGCTGCTTTAAAGGACACACTAGATTAGATGGATTCAATTGATATCTTCTAGCCATTTCACCCCAAAGCAGCAGAACACATATTCTTCTAAAGTGCACACAAAGCATTTTCTAGAGTAGAACACATGTTAGGACACAAAACGAGTCTCAACAAATTTAAGGAGATTGAAATCATATCTAACATCTTCTCTGATCATACTGGTATGAGGTTGGAAATCATCCCACACACACACACACAAAAACAGAAAAAAACAAAAAGACATGAAAACTAAATTAAATAACACATTATTAAGCAACCCATATGTTCATAATGAGATCAGGCAAGAAATCAAAAGAGATTTTGAAAAAAATGAAAATGAGAACACAACAACCCAGATACATTGGAAACGGCCAAGGCACTCCTAAGAAAGAAATTTATAGCATAACAGGCCTAGATCAAAAAAAAAAAACAAACCACACAAGAAAAATCTCAAACAATCTAACTTTACACTAAAGGAACTGAAAAAAACAATGAACAAAATGCAAAGTGAGCATAAGAAAGAAAATAGTAAAGATCAGAATGGAAATAAACAAAATAGAGCCTAAAATAAAACAATACAAAAGATCAATGAAACCAAGTAGTGATTCTTTGACAAGGTAAACAAGATTAACAAACCTTTAACCATACTCATTAAGAGAAAGAGAGGACCCAAATAAATAAAATCTGATATAAAAGGGGAGAATAACAATTGTTGCCAAAGAAATGCGAAGAATTTTAAGATACTTTGCAAACAACTATATGAAAGAAGAATGCAGACTAGTGCAGCGACTATGGAAAGAGTATGGAGATACCTCAAAAAATGAAAAATGGAACTGCTTTTTGACCTAGCAATCCACTTCTGAGAATATATCCAAAGAAACCTAAGACATTGATTCCAAATTATATATGCACCCCTATATTCACTGCAGCATTATTTACAATAGCCAAAATCAGGAAGCAGCCCAAGTGCCCATCAGTAGATGAGTAGATAAAAAGGCAGTAGTACATTTACACAATGGAACACTACTAAGCTATAAAAAACAAGGAAATCTTACCTATTTTTGACAGTATGGATGGACCTGGAGAGTATTATAATAAGTAAAATAAAGCAGTCTGAAAAAGATGAGTACCATATGATTTTATTTATATGTGGAATCTAATGAACAAAATAAATGAACAAAATAGAAACAGACTCATAAATATAGAGAACAGACTGACAGCTGTCAGAGGGGAGAGGAGGCTTAGTAAAAAAGGTAAAGAGAATAAGGAAAGAAAATAAACCTCCTAGACACAGACAACAGTATGGTGGTTACCAGATGGAAATGGGGGTTGGGGGAGGTAGAAAAGGGTAAAGAGGGGATAAATTATGATGGAGACTTGACTTGGGGTGGTCAACATGCAATACAACATACAGGTAATGTATTATAGAATTATATACCTGAAATCTATAAAAGTTTACTAACTGATGTCATCTCAATAAACAACAACAACAAAATTTAAACGGCCACCCTAAGAAATGAGGCTTCAGCTGAGCACTGAAAGATGAGCAGGAATTAGCCAGACAATGATACGAACCAGTCATGCTCTACCAGGGGTGTCCAACTCATGGCCTGAGGGCCTCATGTGGCCCAGGATGGTATGAATGTGGCCCAACACAAAATCATAAATTCACTTAAAACATAAAATATTTTTGTGATTATGTGCCACAATGTATTTAATGTGTGGCCCAAGACAACTTTTCTTCTTCTCATGTGGACAAGAGATGCCAAAGGTCGGACTCCCCTGCTAGGCAGAAATCAGACAATATGCTAAAGCTTAGAACTGGGAGAAACCATGCCAACCTAGAGGGAAGGAGAAAATGAGGCCTTAGTTCAAAGCAGAGTTTTTCCTCCAGGGAGGGGGTGAGCATGGAGCAAAGGGACAGTCTCAGACTCTATCCTAAACATTGAAATGTTTATCCAACAATCCCCTACCACGAGATCATCTTCATTTTATTTTGATAAAATGTGATCTACATAATTTTAACATAAAATTTCTTATTTTTCATATCTTAAACATATAGAGTAGCATTTATGCTACTGAATATGTCAGAATTTTCATTTGTAAAATCTGTACATATGTACATTGCATGTGCATAGCAATGTAATACACAAAGCTATGCATTGTGTCAAAGCATAACACAATGATTTGAAAAAATCATTGCTTTGAAAATGCTTTGCAAATGTCTTCAATGTTTTGAATAAGGCTTTGAAAAAAAAAAAAGTAGACCAGATTCAAATCCTGGCTCTGTAACCTCCTGGTGGTGTGATCTTGGAAATTTGCTTGACCTTTCTGATCTTCAACTTCCTTCTCTATAAAATGAGGATATGATGCCTCTCTCAAAGAACTGCTGTGAAGATAAAACACAACAATGTGTAAATAAACTGCAACTGATATTCCTATTGCTAAGAATGCTATGGTTTAGATTTATACAAAGAGGGAAATTACACATTTTTAAAGGTCAACAAAAAGTGTATGTTTAACCCCATTATCATGTTTCGCATAGCTTAGCTATCTGCTTCTGCCTGTGGAAAGTAAAAATTTGACCTTAAGAGTTGACTGCCTTTTAAAAACAAAAATATAACAGAATAAATTTCAAAATGCAACAGTCATTTTTGTGACAATTTGCTCTTCTTATTACACTAGGAAGGACTTCTAAATTCCTAGCCTGTAGGAGCCTTTGGTAAGATTTTAAAGATGAGAATTTCTTTATAATTCTTTAAGAAAAAAAGATCAGTGACCATAAGCTAACCCTAGTCACCTGACTGATGTCCATACTACTCATATCACAAAGTAGTAAAATGGCTTCTAATCACACACCAATCTCTTTGTATCAGACAGAAAATTTACATACATTTTTAGTGGGTAAACTTTTGGGGAATTGTGTATGAACGCTGTCTCATGTAGAACACAGGACATTCCCTAAGGGCTGAGATCTTGTTAATTTTTGCTTCTGTATTCACTGTGGAGCACATATGTAGCATATAATTTTTTAAATATTAAATAATAATAAGTCCCTAGAAATCCTGGAGAAGCACACCAGCAATATCCTTCCCCGGGATGCAAGCAGTCCCTGTGCATCCCATTATTACCTCATATAGTAACTAATTTGTATTTGGATGATTTCCTGCCGGCAAGAATCTGCAGTTGTGTTTGTATACAATAGGAACCATCTACTGCACAAGTTCCACCAAAATAGCTTTTCAGAGATTTCTGTGATTCCAACCCTCTTCTCCAATACTTGGATCATTTGGCAACTTTAATCAGATTCTGAATTATCATGGGACAAAATTCACAATGTACCCCCACCCAGAAAAATAACTATTTTTAAAAGCTTATGTTGCACCCTTAGATACAGAAAGACTATGAATTCAGTGGTGTCAATATCCAATCCAGGGAGAGACTTATTATTCCTAAATGCCTATAACATCATTTATCTACATCTTTCAGATTCTCACAGGAAAGTGCCCTCACAGAACATAGTTACATAATAGTGTTCTTCAGTAGCAATGCGCATGCAGTCCAGGAACCCAGCAAGTACTCCTTTGTCAGGAATCTGAAAGTCGAGAACTGAGTCATGTCTCTCCTTCTCAGGCATTGTATTCCTTGCTTTGTTGGGAGCCCCTGTTATCTTATTTGCCTGCATTTAAAAAAAAAAGTTGCATAGCACTATAAAAGGAACATATAAAAGTATAAAACAGTGTACGTGCCTCTGTATTTTGGAGCTGTAATGTGGTCTCTATTACATTAAGAGGCATTGTTTTAATCTCCAAGAATAGGAGCTCATTATTTAGTAATAATATTTTGTAATATAGCTAAAGTACTACTTTGTCCTAAATCTAATAACATCAAATAATCATAGGGCTGGAAAGATCATTCGAGGTCAATTCCCTGCCTTCAGGCAAAAGTCAGCACCACATTTCAACCTCATTCTGATGCTATTTTGCAAGTTACTAGAGGATACTTTTACTCTTAGGCATCATCTTAAATTTACCCTTTTTATGCTTCTTTGTCCTGGTTATTGATGAAAATGTTCAATATTTAACACAGTAATAATGCTAACAGAATATCTCATCTTAGTACCAAACAGAACACCAACCCCAACATAGTCACTGTTTCTCCTAAATAATGTGCATTTGAGGGCTTGGGTGCAGGACAAGGGCAGCAATGTGCTGTGAGAGTTCTGCAGCCCCTGCCACTCAGGGCTGGTTCCTGATAGGTCAAAGATAATAGCCATGGTTATGGTCTTAGATACAAATGTCTAGGGAAAGTCTTGAGGCTGTGGAATGCCTGAGAGCAATTAACTGATGACTTCTTTTCTCTGGGTACCCACTAAGAAACTGTATGACCGAGATGCTATATTTCCTGCTCACTGACCATGGAAAATCTTGTTAAAGTGAAAATAGATGTCATTTACTGTTTCCTCTTCGATTTTTAGTTTTGTCATTTGATCAAAGAAGTTCATCCTTGTGCTAGGCAAGGATGAACTCTTGTTTTAATTTGATCATCTTAGGATGCAATTTCTTTCTTAAAAGTTTCTGCTTACTAATTTTGTTTATTTTCACTTATATTTGAAAATCATTTCCTAAACTATCTCTATTCTAAACACTAGTTTCCTCTGTGCTTTTCTGAATTTTATGAAAATGTTAACTACAAACTTGACCATAGTTTCTTTTTTTTTTCCATAAACCTTGGAAAATATCTATGTAAATGACCAAGGCCTATGCATTTGAGTCAAATCATTGCATCTTAGAAATGAAAAAAAAAAAAAAACATTAAGTACCAGCTAACCAAATGCTCTTATTCTAAAAATTATAAAATTAAGGCCCAGAGATTAAATTAATTTTCTGAATCCTACTTATGCATTAGGCAAAACTACGACCCTGATCTTTGATTTCTAATTTAGGATTTCTTCTACTTCTACTTCCTTCTCTAACGATTCAAAGTAGGTGTTGAATATAATTATGGGTCTTACTATAATCACTGCCCCTAACTATAGTAGGCAGAGTGACGATCCCTCCGAAATTTATATATCCTAATCCCCAGAACATTTGAACATATTATGCAATTGGCAAAGAGGCGTTAGTGTTGTGGATGGAATTAATGTTGCTAAGCAGCTGAACTTAAACTAGGTGCAGTATCTGAATTGTCCAAATAGGTCTACTGTAAACACAAAGGTCCTTGAAGTTGGAAGAGGGAGGCATAAGCAGAGGTCAGTGATGCCATGTGAGAAGGACTTGAGCCACTGTTGCTGACTTTGAAGATGGAGAGGGCAGCAAAGGCCCAAGGACTGTATGTCTAGCAGGTGGAGAGGGCAAAGGGTCAGATTCTCCCCTAGATCTTCCAGAAAGGAACTCAGCCCTGCTGATTCCTCAGTTTTAGCCCAGAGAGACCTATGTTGGACTTCTCCCCTACAGAAGTGTAAAGTAACAAATTCATGCTGTTTGTGGTAGTTTGCAGCAGCCATAAAAACTAACACACTAACAAAATACTAATGATGGTTCATCAGAAAATTTCCCTTCCACAGGGTAAATTTTAAAATCTGTTCCTTTTCTTTAAAAACAACAACACCTCAAGACAGTATTTGCCTTTTGCTAGGAAGCAAATATCAATTAGCATTATTTGATTTCATTTTCTATAAACAGACACAAGTTCATGTCTAAGTTAACCAAATGAAGGAGACCAAGAAGAGGGAGGCTCAGAGGCTGATTCAGCCACACTTCTTCAGAACGCCCTTGGGTCAGCTGGAAGAGAAATAGACCTTTGATGTGGGGCTGAAAGGCTCAGCGTGTCAGATAAAAATATTTCAAGGCTTGATAGTGGTTAACAGAAGTTTCTGCTACCTGGCCCCTGCCCATAATATTCACAGTGCCATGATTAAGGGCATTAATGCTCATAAAATTTTGTCCCTTCAGGACATACTTCCCATTTAAAAGTAGCAAAGAAATGAAGGCACATATACACACACCCTCAGGCCTGCCTCTGATAGCAGAAACTTTCACCTGAACAATCATTTATAGAAATAAGCAGGCCTCAAAAGTTCTATCACTAATTGTCACATTACCTTGCTACAGAGCCCTTCTTAGATTACTTTAAACAGTTGAAAGACAGACAAGCAGAAACTACGTCTTAAACCCAGTATTCTGTTGTCTAATAAATCCACTGCTTGTTAATATTGCTGAATTTCCACCCATCAAGTTATTTTTCTCAAAAACATAGAGAAAGAACTCAGATGACAACTGTCCCAGTTTACTTGGGACTGCCCAGGTTCCTGGGACATGGAAATTAGTGCACAACCGAGTGTCCAAAGGAAGAAGGACCACAAACAGGGCTCAAGTGCATACTTTTGTGTGGCATCACATGACCCTGACCTAGAATGCCCTTGGTACCAGGATAAAACATTTTTCAAGTGTTGGGTCCTAGGCCACCCAGGAAGAAGAGCCTGCCTTGCTCACATTCTACAATATCTTTCTCAGTGATGTACTCATCATTTGTGAAAATCAGCTCAAGTTGAAGGACATTAGGAACTATCACAGAATGCAAGTAACTCTACAGAGAATGTATTGTACCACCTACTAATGCAGCAACTCTGGGTTTTCACATGTGTTCATCGGGCAATACACTTATGTTCACAGGAGCACCCATTTTGGTTTATTGCAGGGTATTGATAAGCAACCTGAGATCTATGCTGGAGGCTCAGTTTGATAGCCAAGTCCGTGCAACTGGACACAGTTACCTGAAGTACAACAACTGGGAAACGGTATGAAGTGCACATGATTTAGTCAGACATTCCTTTGGGAGTCGAACCAAGAATATCACATTAATCCACATGGTTCTATTTGATAGATAGAGGCTTGGACTCAACAAGTTGCCAGTGAGAATCCAGATCTCATCTCTCGGAGTGTAATCGGCACCACATTTGAAGGACGCAATATATACCTCCTCAAGGTAATTACTTTAAACCATGACCTTGCCAAATCTGAGGGTTTTAAATCAATGAATTCTACATATTAACATCTGTTTCACAGATATGCTCATCCTGAACACTGTTATAATTCTGTCCCCGCCTATATCCCCCAGGGAATCAGATTCCCCAGCTTCTTTTATCATACGTGGATTTTTAAATCATTATGTTGATTTATTCAAAAGGAAAAATACAGTAAAATAGATGTCCTATAAATTTAACCACACTTCTCTAAGCAATGGTAATGATCATCTACCTTGATGAAATTCTCCTCTCCCAGATGTAGTTTGCAAATCCATTTGCTAAAGAGGTTCATAAACTTCATGTCTATCAAACAACATTACAAAATGTATCAACAATTTGTTTCTGTCATCCTCTAACATCATTTAGGTCATATAATTCTAATGAAGAACATAAAAAGACAAGGAATAAGTGGGAGAGAAGGGAAAATTCTTACAAGATTAGCAACAATCATAATTACTTCTCATTACTTATCCAGTCCTGGTCATGTCTCTTAATCATAGCCGCTGAGAATAACCTTCACATGACAATTAAGTAGAGTAAGCAAGCATCTTCTGAAAATATGAGCTTGTCATGCTTAATAAAAATAATAAACAGCCATGTAAACCTTCAGTTCAAATACAGTGGGTGTGTAGAGGGGAGAATGTACTGTGCTAGTATTACGTTTTAACTTAATCATGGGATGTATCTCTTGCTGGTATCAAGTTTCACCTGTTGAGTTCAAAGCTCAGAAACACAGTGAATGTTAAGCCCTGAATGTGATGAAATCTGAGTTTCCCTTTTGTTTGCAATAGGTGGGCAAACCTGGACCGAATAAGCCTGCCATTTTCATGGACTGTGGTTTTCATGCCAGAGAGTGGATTTCCCCAGCATTTTGCCAGTGGTTTGTGAGAGAGGTCAGTACATAGAATGATTTTGTGCAGAGGGTAGTAGAAATTATTTTACTT
This sequence comes from Phyllostomus discolor, assembly GCF_004126475.2. Classification (NCBI taxonomy): domain Eukaryota; kingdom Metazoa; phylum Chordata; class Mammalia; order Chiroptera; family Phyllostomidae; genus Phyllostomus; species Phyllostomus discolor. Next base: position 58,947,539 of record NC_040904.2, read on the forward strand.
CAATCAATTCCTTATAAGCTAGCTATAATAAAAGAATAATAACAGAAAAATTATCATTTTAAGTTCCCATTTTTGGATATTAGTTTCAACTTTCACCAAAAGAACTTAATAAGGCAAGATTTTTAAAAAAAAAACAGAAAATTTTATTTACTTGAATTTCACTCACCTGAACTTTCACACCCACCTTTGGTGGAGGGGCCAATTGGTAGTATAGTGGATAAAAGTTAATGAATGTGTATAAACCACTAACTTGATCATTACCCCCTGAATAATAATGATTGCCTGTTTTGGAATAAAAGAAAACAGCATAAAAGGAGGGTGGGTCAAGGGTGGGAAGTGGGGATGGCTGGGATGGGGGAGTGTCAGGGAGAAAATGGAGACAACTGTAAAAAAGAAGACAGAAAACAGTATAAGTGGTCCCTACTTTAAATGATACTGTTTTCATTCTTTACAATTATAACAATAATATGTATTTGAAAGCCTTTTAAAAACTAAAATTTTTATATTTCCATGAGCCCTATTAATATAAATATATGATTAAGTAAATAAATAAAAGGGGAGGAAGGAACAAGTCTTTCTTACAGAATCACAACTAATGGCTGTACAAAGAATGAGCAAGATAGAAAATCACCACTAGAACACCACAGGTATAATCAATTCAGGGAAATCACTGGATGGGTGTGAAAATCAGGGGGTAAAAGTTTAAAGAGAAACAGAGTATTTACAATCTCAAAAGTATCTCCTCAAAAATAATGTACCAAATTATAAAGGTAAAATTCACAGTTAAGAAACATAGCACAAACTACCTTAATCAAATGATCCAAGTTAACACCACCAGTGTTAACACACATAATCAATACAATGTACCTTCTGATATTACCTGCTGAACAGTCACATTGTCTTTGTGGTATTCTTCCCCAAAATGCATAACCTCTCTCTAATTGATTATCTTTAAAAATCAGAGAAGCACACTTAAGGGACTTTCTGAAAAAATAATGAGATCAGTACTCTTCAGCAGAAGAGTCAAATCATGAAAGACAAAGACAGACTGAGGAACTGTCACAGATAAGAAGGGACTATGGGCACAGGACAACCAAATGCCATGTGAAATCCTAGAACAGAAAAAGGACATTAGCAGAAAAACTGGTGGAATCTGAGTAAAGCCTGCAGCTTCGTTTATAGCATTGTACCAAAGCGCGTCACTGTGATCAGGTGCCATGGCTATGTGAAATGGGAACATGAGGGAAAGCTGAGTGAAGGGTGTATGGGAACTCCCACTACTCACAATCTTCTATAAGACTAAAATTATTTAAAAATTTAAGGTTTAAAATATTAAAGTGCTTTAAAATATAAGAATACTATTATATACAATATAATTCCTGTGAAGCACTTCTGTCTCTATTTGCATGGTTTAGGTTTCAAGATGTTTTATGTATCTAATTGGTATGATTTAACTTCAGTGGGTGTCTCACCATCTGTCCTCTAGAAGGAAAGAACTTTTATCATTACTTTGATTCTCTCCAATTGTAGACCACTGAAAGAATATGGTTCTACAGCTCCTCCAATCTAAAAAGCCCATGCTTTACCATGTGTTATTATACTGAACATGCACACAGTCACAAAGAGTATTTAAAAACTATTAATCCACAGAAGCCTTAAATATCATAAAGTCTATTCAAGTAAGTCTAGGAAAGAGTTAAGTTTAAAACAATTCTGGGGCTGAGGAAATGTGACTAAGAGAGCATAATAAATCAGCATGAAATGCATTCACAGAAAAGTGTCCACATTACTTAGCATGTAGAACTACTCCAGTCCCTTAACAGAGTTTCACTCTGAAGAAAGAAAGGTAAGAAGGATACTTCCATCATTGTGCAGTTTGGGGCCTGAGAGGCTCCCCAGAATTCATCAGTGCAAACTCACTTTATAATGGAAGAGTTTCTCATTTTTGTTCCATGATGGACATTCTGGTGAGAATATCTACAGGAAGTTTTATAGAAATTAAATAAATTTTCTAGATGATATTATGAGAAACATGCATAGCCACCCACAGACATTCCTTACTTATGAGAATGGATCTCATGCTCATATCCTGCTAACTTTGAAAAAAGGTATTGCAGTTACTATTGCAAAGGAAGTGTGAATATACCCAAATGTTTGTGCAGAAAAAGTCCAGACATTTTTTTAAGATTTTATTTATTTATTTCTAGAGAGAGGGGAAGGAAGAAAGAAAGAAAGAGAGAGAGAGAGAGAAACACCAATGTGTGGTTGCCTCTCACACTCCCAGCTGATAACCTAACCAACAACCCAAGCATGTGTTCTGACTGGGAATCAAACCACAACCTTTTGGTTCACAGACCGGCACTCAATCCACTGAGCCACACCAGCCAGAGCCAGCCATTGTTAATATAATAAGAATAGTGTCAGCCCTGGTTGGCATAGCTCAGTGGATTGAGCACGGGCTGGGAACCAAAGTTTCCCAGGTTCGATTCCCAACCAGGGTACATTCCTGGGTTGCAGGCCATAACCCCCAGCAACCGCACATTGATGTTTCTCTCTCTCCCTCCCTTCCCTCTCTGAAAAATAAATAAATAAATAAAATCTTTAAAAAAAAAAAAGAATAGTGTCACATCCATGTAATCTGTCAGCCAAGGAGAATGGACTGGAATGTACAAGCCTGAACAATGACAACTTCACTGTACTAGTCAGTGGAGGCAGTAGACACCACTGAGTTAGCATGTGTACTGTGTGGTCATTGCATTCAAAATGACTGAGCAAGTAGAGCAACAGCTCTGCATCAAATTTTGCATTAAGCTTAAACATTCCTTTGTGGAAGCTATTCAGATGATTCAAAAGGCCGCAGCTATAGACAACTGGTGACTGGCAGCTTCATCATGACAATACACCCACTCACACATCACATTCCATGAAGTTTTTTGGGGGAAACATCAAATCACCTAGGTGACTTAGCCACTTTACAGCTCAGATTTGGTGCCCTGTGACTTTTGGCTTTTCCCAAAACTAAAATCACCTTTTAAAGGGATGAGATTTCAGACCATGAATGAGATTCAGGAAAATGATGGAGCAACTAATGGAGTTTGGAAGAACTGTGTGAGGTCTCAAGGTGCCTGAAGATGCCTGCCTCTTCAGGGCACTAAGGTATCACTGTCCTATGCACAATGTTTCTTGTATCTTGTATCTTCAATAAATGTCTCCATTTTTCATATTACATGGCTGGATGCACTCTGGACAGACCTAGAAAGTTCTTTAGAAGTCTTTAATTTTGTTAAATCTTTATTCATCTTTAAAGTTAAAATAAAAAATAATAATTAAGCCCTGGCTGGCGTAGCTCAGTGGATTGAGCGTGGGCTGCGAACCAAAGTGGGATCAAGGTTTGATTCCCAGTCAGGGTACATGCCTGGGTTGCAGGCCATGACCCCCAGCAACCACACATTGATGTTTCTCTCTCTCTCTCTTTCTCCTTCCCTTCCCTCTCTAAAAATAAATAAATAAAATCTTTAAATAATAATAATAATAACTATATGGATTACATAGAGATAAAATAGAGTATCCTGAAAACAGAAAAATTAGAAACAGGTATTTTAAACAAAACTATCAGTAGTATTTCACTAATGGCTTTTTAAATATTAATAACATCTGCCTTAATAAAGAACAAGCTTTCATTACCAAAGTCAACATTCATCCAGTCTATGTAAATTTTAACAGCATCAAACATTCCATTTTTTTCATGAAATTCTGCTTCATATTTCGTACACAGGCTGTCCGCACCTATGGACGTGAGATCCACATGACAGAATTTCTCGAAAAGTTAGACTTTTATGTCTTGCCTGTGTTCAATATTGATGGCTACATCTACACCTGGACGAAGGTATATGAATCAATACTGAGGGGCACTAATCAAATTAAAACCAAACACTCTCTATTGTACTTGTTCTAACCATATAACCTACTTTCAGAACCGAATGTGGAGAAAGACCCGCTCCACACATGCCGGAACTCAATGCATTGGCACAGACCCCAACAGGAATTTCGATGCTGGTTGGTGCAGTAAGTATCTGGCTGGCCATTTTCATGTATCTGTTGAGAAACATAGAAGGAAAATTAACATAGGGAACACAACAGTGCCTAAAAGAAAAATTATAAAATTTTATAGAGTTCTAACTTCTGAAAACATAGGTATTAAAGTTTATTTATTCAGTCAATAAAAAATGTATTGCATGCTATATTGTGTTCCCAGCTGTGCTCAATGCCGGAAAGATAAGACTGAACAACCAGGCATAATCCTACTACTTGTGGAAGAGCTAATCTAGAGGAGACCATTGTTAAATAGTTATTTAAATAAAATTGTGATATAATTATAATTTTGTGATTTGACTGTCAAAAATGATTACAATAATATAGAAATTTCTCATAAATATTAATTTTTACACTATGTTATCTGACTGTATAATACTACAGAGAGAAACATTGCTGATTTCAAATGTAATTTATTACCCTGTTAGTTTAAAAACATACTATCCTCATCTCATGACTAAATGTGTACATATTTTATAATGTATACATACATGAGGATGATATAAGTAGTTCTGTGAAAAACACCTATTTTTAACTTTCTAATTATAAAGTTTGAAACATGTCTTGTGAGAACTTCAATAGATGATCATTTACCAATAACAATATATGTTTTTTCAGAAAAAGGAGCCTCTCAAAATCCCTGTGATGAAACTTACTGTGGACCTGCTGCAGAGTCTGAGAAAGAGACCAAGGCCCTGGCGAATTTCATCCGCAGCAACCTGTCTTCCATCAAAGCATATCTGACCATCCACTCCTACTCCCAGATGATGCTTTATCCTTACTCCTATGATTACAAACTCACAGAGAACAATGCTGAGCTGGTAAGTAGTCATGACAGTAGACATGGTATTGCACTCTTGGAATTTTTTAATTTTTATTTCTGGAAAACAAACTATAAGAACCATTTTTGCAAGTTCCATTAATGATTTTTGGTAACAGAAGCAAAAACTTACAACAGATTTATAGGGGATCAAAAATGGGCTAGATAAATTAGCTAAGAGAAATATGATTTTGATGCAGGGAATGGTCCCCGACAGGTGGCTTATTCACTAATCTTCAGAATGACAATCGTTCCACCTCCTCCTGCTTCACCACAGCCCTGACTCACATGATGATTTCGGAGGCCTCTGGGATGATCAACAAAGTGCCTTCATCTCATATGTAACCTTAATCAGAAAGTCAACTTCATCAGGTTGCTTTGAGCTGGATCTGACATAGGCAGCGCGTGGCAGATGTCATTAGGAATGCAGCACATTTGGTTGATGTGGGTTAAGTGATGAGATCCTAAAATTACTTATTTCACTGTTTGATTAGGTGAGACACAAAAGTAAATCAATGAAAAAATGAGGTGAATAAGTCCTTACTAGATATAGGAAATAATGTAAAAAATGTAATATACCTGACTCAAAAACTAGCAATCTTATTGAAGGATCAAGATATAACTATATGAAAAGTTAAATTATATAATTAACAAATACCACATATCAATGCATTTTTTTAAAGAAGCAGGTTTGAATTCTTCAAATAATTTTTTTAATTTATGAAACATCTGGCTGCCAGAAGTTGGAACCAGTGATCTAAAAGAACAAGTATAAGATTTAAAGCATTTGAGTTATGCCAAAAAAAAGAGTATCCCACTTAGTGACACAGATATTTGGCTTACCTAAACACATAAATTTGAAGACCCAGTAACTTTAGCAACAGGGAATTATTGTTTTGTACTTTCAGACTCAGTCTTTCAGAGACAAAATCAAACATGTAATGCTGTAAATATTTTGTGAAGAGCAAAATGGAAAAATAACTCAGCCTCTTAAAAAAATGATAGCTAATACAATAGTTAGCCAGGTCCTTCTTTTAAAAAAAAATATGCTATTTTCCAAAAAGCTCTCTGTTTTCCCTATCTGTTTCCAAAACACAAAGGAAAACACCATTAGTGGAACCATTAAATACTTCAGTTTTCCAGTCATACTTGGTCCATCAGTGTTCCCAGTGGGCGCTGACAGGCTTGCCATCCCAGAGATGGGGGTTGGGCGTCAGCTTTTCATTGCTGTCCCAGATTTCTGGCCACCAAAGGAGAGGAGGTGAGGTGTGTGGTTTGCTTAATTCATGTGAATATGCTTAAATTGTACTACATTAGAAGAGAAAAGGACAAAGACATAATAACTAAGCACTAATGAGTTAATAAGTACAATAGTAAAACTAAAATTATAAACCATATTAAGTGTAACAATAACCAGAGTATCCAGTTTATTTAATGGCAACTAGTTTTAAACATAAATTCTAAAAGACTAATGCTTAAAGTATGCTTTGGAATGGATATGAGTCACAAAGTTTCAATATTCTTTCTTAATTTGAGAAAATATTCAAGCTCATTTAGATGAAAACTCTGTCACTCCATACAATAATAACATAGCATCTGGGCTACTCTGAAAGTCTACAGAGTATCCTTCTTAAAAAAATGTCAACTTGTACTTTTAGAATCTGGTGAATAACTTTTGCCACTCCCTATTGTAGTTTTATTCAGGAAAAGACCCTGACCCAGAGTTGCCAGGTTACTGGGCCAGTTTGCACGTGCCCTCGTGGTGGGAAGGCATTCCCTCACAGCACTGGCTGCCACCACTCCTCTAGCAGCCACTTCTTTGTGGAAAATCAAGGAAAGAGAGGGAATAGTAAAACAGATATCAGAAATCCTGCCCTTCAAAACTGTTCATAAATTTGAATTAGCAAAAAAGTGTAACAAGCAGAAATATATCAAAGTAAAGTTTTCACAACCTATTGTCAAAAAAAACAAAAACCACAAAATATTCTTATCTTGGATATTTATTTTTATATTCACAAAATTAATACACTCAAGGAAAAGTACAGGCTGCTTCTCATCTTTTTCAGAGTATAATAAGATAGGTGACTACAATGCAAAAATGTAGTTGTACTGATATCACACTCATTGATTGAAAAGTTACTTTAATTTCCAATAATTTTTTCAACGATTAAACTTTAGCCTAGTAACATAAAAGAAATATTTAAATGCCACTAGTAAAACCTAAGGTAAGTGGTATTTGAGTCATCTGGAAATCTGAATTTAGTTTGGCACTCCAAAGCAACTTTAAATCTTTTGAATAACTGAAGATCCTTTCAATCTCTTTCTTATTTTGTGTAAATCCAATTCACTTACTTCCTAAGCACATTTTGCTAGAACTCATAACTATAGCATTATTACAAATGTATGTATAGCAAAAAGAGAATTTGAGTCTCTCAAAAAGAGCAATATTAGCTTTTTCATGGTTGTTATTTCTGATGAAGACATCAAGGAAAAAGTAGAAGTCTTGATCTAAAAAGGTGAATGTTCCATCCAAATCTAGTGCCTCCGTATTAATTCTCAGTTAAAAAAAAAAATGTAACCCAGGAGCAGAAAACAAAAGGCAGGAAAAAAATTAATGGGATAAATTCTGGGCATACCACATTATTATAGATAAGTTAGAATCTACTTAGAGGAACACTAAGCAGATTTTTGTCTTACACAAAATTTATGTGTGTGTATATGTGTATATATATGGATATCTACATGATTCTAATTTCTCTGTATTTACTTATACAGTTTATAAGGTTATATTTGTTGCCAAAAAAAATGCTTCAAGGAGAATAAGACTCTAGGCTGAAGGTATTATTCTGTACTTACATTAGCATTCTTAGTCCAAATCTAGGACATATTGAAAGCAGAAGTCCTTTGATATCTGAGTCATGATAAAAATTTATGTGGCTTCATTCCTGAAAGGTCTTACATGTAGATTGCCTGACAATTGCTTCTATCATGAGACAAACTTCAGAAGGAAGAAAGGCAAAGATAGGAATGCAAAAGACCACTAAGGTAAAAGAACAGAAGTAACTGCATGTATTACAAGGAAGGCCACAAAAAAATATGTCTTCAGCTGATTGTTTTTTTTTAAAAAAAATGTGAGGAATTGTAAGAGCATCTTACATTCGTAATGCTTTGCCATTTGCAAACTGCTTTTACATATACTATATTACTTAAAGGGAGAATAGAAAGTGCATCATGAGCTTTCAGTGGCTTCATAAACTGTCCAGGTCCTCAGTGTTGACTTCTTCAATATAAAGCTATCACTATCTTCAAAGGAAGTTTTAAGACCCAGATAAAGAATAGCATAGCTGGTGTGGCTCATTGGACTGAGTCCCAGCCTGTGAACCAAAAGGTTGCCAGTTCAATTCCCAGTCAGGGCACATGCCTGGGTCGTGGGCCAAGAGGCAACCCATCGATGTTTCTCTTACTTTGATGTTTCTCTACCTCTCTTTCTTTCTCTCTTATGCTCTCTCTAAAAATAAATAAGTGAAATCTTTAAAAAAATTTTTAAATACCCAGATAAAGAATATACTTACATTTTCAAAATTCTAAAAGATAATGAAATATTAGTTTGTATGATCTCTTTATTGTCAGAGGAAATTAAAACTAGGAGACATAATTGAAAGGCTCCCAAATCTATTCATATCTTTGCATTTATTGTGTATGGAGAAGTTCTCAACCTTTGGTACACCTTCCCCCTTAAAGAGGACTACATGGCACTGTTTATTATTATTATTATTATTATTATTATTATTATTACTATTATACCACTTCTAAATTCAAAAGCAGGAACCCAGAAAAATAACAGGTCAACTAAGTATCCTGACCCACTCCCCAGACCAAACAGAAAGATGACATGCACTCACTCTATAAAGGTTCGCAAAGGGGCGTGCATCTCACACCACATTTCTGCATTAGAAGCACTGAATTTTACAGCTGGAAATCTTGGAATTTCTCTGGTTGTTTTCTTGTCTTCCAGCTGAGACAATAAAAGCTTGGCTAAGTCAACAACACTAATAGAGGCAGTCTAGGGCCTAGAACTATAGGATCTTGAAGAATTTCCTAGGCTCCCCCAATTTTCCAAGACATACACACATATTGGTGTGGCCATGTTCACGCTGGCCATGTTGGCCATGCTGTCACCCCATGTAGCTGTCATTCATCAAATAAAGTCTTTCCTACCTCTCTTTGTCCCTGGACTTTGCTAAGGATTCACACTCATCAGCTGAGGTACTTGACTTCTCAAGGCCCAATCTTGATGACTGTGGCTGTACTTTCATGGGTATATATTAATTTAACAGGAGAAAAATGACTGTCTCACTGAAAAATTAATAAATGACCTAAAGAGAGAAATCTCCTTCTAAAGTCTAACACCTTCTAGTCTCATGGCACCTCACTACCGCTTACAGTTTCAGTTAATGAGCCACCAAGATAGAAATCCAGTGCTTTACCCAAGCACATGAGCATAGAGCAAGACTCTTATTAGAGAAAAACATAAAAATCAGAGGGAAGGAAATTGTGATGAGGAGGTGGACAACTGCAGGGCCATGAGCACACACAGTCATGGCCGTCCCCATGTCCCTGCCTAACAGCAAGAGTGAGGTGGCCATAGTCCCTCTGTCAGGCAGGCCACCAGCAGCTACGGCAGACAGGACTAGAGGCACAAAACATCCACTTTAGGAATTTTCTCAGAATTTGTAATCTTACTTAAAAGACAAAAAATTTTCAAATAACAACTGCAGAGTTCCTTTGATTAGAAAACTGGTTGCTGATTTACCACTATACATTTTAAGAGACTTCTTGGCCTGTTAAAATTCTCCTCTAGGGTCTGGTCAGTACATGGCTCTTCAGGACATTACCAGAAATTTCATGAAGCACCTATTAAGTGCTCAGCATAAACTATGGTTCCTCCAATAGGGAACATAGGATCCCACTGGAATGAAAAGACTCAGCTGTGTGATACGTACAAGAGAAGTACCGAATGGGACTTTCCAATGAGGCACAATATCAGGACTTCAGGGCAGGGAAATCGCAATGTGTGATGAAGTTATTCTGTGAAGGTTACAGAGAGGAGGCCCGGTTAGTTCTGAGCCTCGGAGGACGGGCAGAACTGGGGTGGCAGGGGAAGGAAGAGTGCGCTGATGAACATCCCACAGTGGGACTGACAGTGGAGTTGAGGAGGAGAAAAAGAGGGCAGGCCTGTTTTGAGTGTTCTTGTGAGAGTGGGAGTAAGGTGACCAGAATCTAGAGGAACTTGAACGTGACAATGAACATCCTGTGTCAGAGTGGGGTCCTGGAACCAGCAGCCTGGAAAACAGGATTGCCAGGTCAAATACAGAACTCTCAGTTTCATTTGAATTTCAAAAAACAACATATAATTTTTAGTGTTTAAGTATTTCCAAATATTGCATGGGGCAGACTTATACTGAAAAAGTATTCTTTATTTATCTGAAATTTAAATTAAACTGGAAATCCCTTTTTTTTTTTTTTTGCTATATCTGGCAACCCTGCTGGTAAAGTGATATTTTAGCAGGATTGACCTAGCAGTAGTATTTAGGAAAGACTTATGCCATTGTCAGCAGAGGAAAATAAGGATTTGGGGCACCTTTAAAACCAGTTACCAGCCCTTTTAATATTTTTTCTACAAAACACACTCTTTTACCATAATTGTCCTATATCTGACTTTCCTTTAAACTAATGTTGCTCCTCCTGCCCCCCAGGGGGCATTTGGCAATGTTGGGGAGACATTGTTAGTTGTCATAACCGTGGTGGTGCTTGGCCTGCTGGAGCTGGTAGAGGCCAGGGGATGCTGATAAATATTCTATGATGCACAGAATGGCCCCGCAAAGAATTACCCAGCCCACATGTCAAGAGTGCTGAAGTGGAGAAACCCTGATTTAAACATAGATAAGAACAGAGTCACATTCCCAGCCAAAGGTGCCTGGTTTTCACAGGATCTTACACCCTCCTCACAAATAGTTTATGATGTCCTGCAAATCTGAAGTGCAGGAGACCCTGTCCATCCCCATTCTGTAGCACTTATTTTTTAATATTTATTTGGAAAAAGCACCACTTCCACACACAAAAAAAATCTCTGGACTTTGAAACTTCAGCTGACTCATGCTTCACATTTTCCTTGAATTTTAAAGAGCTTAAAAATATGTCTGTAGATCAGCCAAAGAAAAAATTTGGTTTACATCAGGGCAAACATTCCCACACTCCCCGTGGGCTCTGCTGAGATAGCAGGCCCTGCACTCCTGAGCCAAGCCTGCCCCCGACTCCTTGCCTTTCTCTAATCTAAAGATTCTGCATCCGGGGCCTGCACTTGTTTATTCTCTTCCTTTTCCAGAAACATATTTGTTTGTTAAAGCCCCAAAGGCTTTCTCTCCAGTGCCTTCCTGTAGGCCTTGCAGGCTTCTCCTTTTGCACCAAAATTATAAAAGTTCCATTTCTCACTGGTCCCTTGGTTTAAGGTCCCCGTTATCACAGAGGGAAGGAAGGAAACTGCAGTTAAAGATCATTTTGATGATTCCCTTCTGGCAAGCATCCACCAGAGAGATAGTTAAACTAAGGACTTCCAGTAAGAAACAAAGTTCTGAAGAAAATTTCCTTTCAGTTGGTTTAGACCTCAAGTCATTCTGGGGCCTTTATTTCCTTGCACTATAAAAATGGACCAATGGAAGATTAGAAGCGTCCCCAGTCTTGACACTGGCTATGTCCATAGAAGCTGCAACGAGGACCATGAGCTCAGTCATGAGACACGGGCTTCCTGATCACATGTTGCCCAGGAACACAGGTCATTGGGAAAAAAAACACCCTCACTTTATTCATCTCCCAGCCCCCTGGAGCTCAGAGCCTGGAGAACCATTACAGTGGTCCTCTGCCTCTGGGGCTTTGAGTTAGATGTGACACTTTAGACTCTCTCTGTCTTTTGCTGTATGAACAAGGCCTCTTTCTAAGAAAACAGGTGACAAAAGAGAACATGCATAAGATGTGGTAGGAGATTCATATCTAAGGATTAATAAAGCCTCGTTATGTTTGGCCTTGACTGAAAGCAAAGTTTTCTCTGAGGCTGATTTATATTTAGCTTTCTTCTGTTCTTTACAATTGGTAAAACCAGCTCCAGCAACACTTCTTTTGAAGTATTCGAAGGCCACAAGGAGAAGTGAAAAAGAGCACAGGATTTAAAGCAAGAAGAACCTAGCTCGAGTCAGCCACTTACCAGGGCTGCGTGCCCTTGGGCACGTTCTTTTATCCTCTCTGAGTTTCAGTTCTTTTATCTGTGAAATGGGGATAAAAATATCTAGCTCTTATCAAGAGTTCTTTGTAGAGTCTAAAGTTTATGTAAATGTTAGTTCTTATTTTGAATCCATTGAGCAAAGATGTAAGATGTCCCTCAAATGACAGGTTATATAGAAAGTGTCATTAATTGGAGTTTTGCAAGACATGGATCACACTCTGATGTGCGATTGCTTCTGTGGGTCTTTCGTCAGCTGTCTTTGTCCCTTTTTACAGAGCCATAGAAGGGAAAGACTTACCACTCTAACACATTAGCAAATGCCAGGATCACCTCCCTCTCTCCCATTCCTGGCAGGGGTCAGTCACCCAGCTTGGTTGAGACGTTCCCACCAAGCATACTGCCCCTCATGGCATTCTGTTCTGATGCAGAATTCTGTATCAATGAAATGTGGACAGATAACGTTGGGAAGATAAATGACTAACACTTGTGAAAGTATTTGAATTCTTCAAAAGAAAAGACCCACACTGATTCCAGGGATTTTTGTTAAGATCATTGGAATTTTAAGTATGATATTTTGGTTGCTTAATGTCTGTTCTGAATTTTTTGTCTCTTGGCTTTGAGGGGCTAAGAGAAAGGGCTCACAGATTTCATTTCTTTCAATATTAATGGAAATAAGTAAATCCACAACAGAAGTCAATGTCTAAATGTGGCAACCCATCAACCAGCACTCTATGGTTCTGCCACCCTCCCCACAAGCATCCCAATCACCACTCAGGTGGGTTACAGTTGAGCCTCTGCAAAGATCAGTACTCTGCACCAGTATCCAAATCAGGCCCCGAACCTGTAAGTCCTAGAACAAGACTCAATCAACCAACCATGTGCTACATGTTATGCAATCTGCTGAGCATACAAAATGAATAGCCAAGCATCCCTTCTCACCTGGGGGTAGAAGGCAAATAAATGCAAAAAAAAAATTGATTACAGCACAGAGTGATAGCAACTCTGATAGAGGTGTAAGCCCTCACAAAGGAGGGGACTCAGCGCTCCCTAAGAGAGTTCAGACAGCTTAGCAAAGATAGGTGACACTACAAACTGAATCTTGAAGAACAACAGCCATTTTCCATGTGAACAAGGAAAGAAAGGGTAGTCTAAAAAAGGAAGAAGGACACTCAAAGACATGGCGGTAAGGAGAGGCAAGGTCCGGTCTACAGGGATGAGTTCAGGGAAACCTAGCTTGGAAGGAACAGGGGAGGCACAGCAAGCCTGTGAGAGAAGGGAGGCACCAGCGCATACTCTTTTGCAAAGAACGGAGGCTCACCTTCATTAGAAGGTGAGAGTCACTGAAAGGTGTGATGAGGTGACACTCATAAGATGAATGATGAGGTAGATACTCAGATGAGAGAGCACCTGAGCGCAAGGAGAGCTAAGGCTGAGGCATATAAATTAAGTGTTCCTGCAACATGCACCAGTGACAGAAGCAAGAAGACGGCAGTTTTAAGATAACATCAATCTTAGATGTTGCTTCAGCATCAACAGCAGAGCAGCTGTTTCCAAGAGATGTCTATGAGGCTTACAAAATGCTTGGTTATCATTTTGAGAAAAGGCAAACGGAACTTTTCTGTGTGATCTTAACAGTAGTATATGGCTAGATTGATAAGTTGATTAAGTCAAACGAAGTAACAGATCACGAGTAGGTTTTGTTGGATAACTCAAATAGTACGTTACACCAATAAATATATCGAGAGACTTGAAGCTCAACCAAAATACGGGAGTTCCGCAGATGAAGACAATAATCTTCTTGTCGTAAATCCTCTCTAATCTTCCTAAATTTTCACACTTGGGACTAACCCTGGAGAATCGTATATCTTTTTGTTTCCAGCTTTATTGAGACATAACCGACATATTATAATATACTGGTAATATGATTATTTGATCCATGTATATATTGTGAAATGTTTACCACATGAGTCAACACACCCTTACCTCACACAACTATCATTTTGTTATTGTTGTTATGGTGAGAACACAAAAGCTCCGCTCTCATGGCAGCCTTCACGTGTTTAATGCAGTATTGTAAACTATGGTCACAGTGCTGTGCCTGAGACCACCGGGACTTACTGAACTCATATTTCTTCCAAATAAAAGCAGTAATTCAAGGCTGAAGGGGAAAAACAAACAGATGGAAAACCTGGAGAAGGTAACTATGGGAGGAATAAAAGTTTTTTAGGATCAAATGTTCTGCCTTACAGAAAAATAACTAACTAGAGATGGCCTTGGGTAATGGCCAAAGAAATTGTAGCACACTAAAAACATGCTGTTTACCTGCCAAAAGAATTAGTACCTCACCATGTTTCACATCACTAAGAGATGGTTTTAATCTGAGTATTATACAATATTTGCAGAGTATTCCTATTCTATTTGGCAAAAGGCCCTAATGGGGGGTGAGAAGACCTAACTCTAGTGTGTTGGTAAAAATAAGATGACCAGACACTTAGACCACACAGTAAAGACTCCATGCAGTGAGAGGAAGCCCATGACAGTTTACTGGTTTGGAAAAAAAGGAAAATGAAACCCTAAAATTTTCACGTTACTATCCACAGTTTTGAGAATAAAAAGTTAACTACAAAAAAACTGCATCATTTCAATTGACCAAACCAAAAAATCATGATTTCAATGTTACAATTCTTTTTAAAGTTTCTAATTTACTACTTGGTTGATGAAGCATTGACTCTTTGGGAGCTGGAATCCTTGAAGTCTTACAGACATGCCCTCATCAATTTTACCTGAGACTCTACTAAACTGGTTTTAATATTAGAGAAAGAACCAAAGGAAGTTGCTCCATTGTAAATAGAATCATTCTGCTTTCATCACTAACCTCACAGTTTTCCAAGCATAGGTACAAGACCTAATTATGATGCCAAAGTATGAAAAATAGCTAGTTTCATAGCCAGGATGAATTGTGGCTTTTTCTCTTACAGTAAACAAATTTTCAAATCTGTGTTCCCCGAACAGCCCATGCAGGCCTTGCTTTTCTAATGATTCATTTAAATAGGCAGGGTGTCGGTGCACGTTAGAGCATTTAAGGTACAAGGAGGGGCTAGGTACAGAGCCCTCCCTCTCTTGAGGAACTAAGTGCAGGGGCCAGTCGGCAACGGGTCCTTTGAGAGGGTGATGCCACTTCTAAGAAAAGAAGAATATACATAAGTTAATATTTTCTACTTATTCTAAAATTCAAATGTCCTGAATTTTGTCCTGAAATAAAATAAACGTTCTCTAGTTTTTCAGTCTACAACTCTTCCAAGCTGGAACTACCCCACATGCTTGCAACTGCCAATTCCTAAGCATTCCTTTGCTGGACTGGGGATTGTACTGGCTATTCAGTCATTCATACGTGTAGTTTCCAATGCTCCTGCCCCAACTCCCATCACCCTGTCATGGCTTTATCACAACTTCATAACCTGCCACATTTCCAGGGGATTTGTGTTTCTGTTTGGGATCATTTTGTGTGTATATGATTTTTGTTTGTTTGCCTGTAATGGGCACACAACTTCTGTACAACCATAAAGACCTCCTTTCCTCTCGCTCTTCCCTCACAAGCTCCAGAGACAAGATAAATTTGCCAAACTAATCCTGAGATGTGACCTAACTTTTAATACACAGTGACATCTTGTTATGTCAATAAATGTGATATCTGGGACAGTTACAGATTGCTACAGCCTCATTTCTCTAGCCCTCACTAAGGTTTAAAAAAATTGTTTCACAAGCCAAAATAAGAATTCCAGAAAAAAAACAGAACTAAGTTCTATGTAAATAAAAAAAGAAAATGAAGCAAAACATTGTCCTCTGACTAAAACAGGACTTACTCCCAGAACTCATACTTTACTGTAACAGTGATTTAAAATAAATAAACCAATTCTCAGATAACTGGGTAAGAAGAGTGCTAACCATTCTCAGAGTTGCAACAAATAGCTACTGAACAATCACTAAGTGACAAGCCCTGAGCTAGACCCTGGGGCCACTGAGAAAAAAAGGACAGAAAAAGTCAGAGAACTCAGAGGCCAGCAAGTGGTGTTGACATGATATGACACATTGTGCATGTGACAGAGGGAAGCTCAGAGTGACTGCTTGGGGCGTTAGGAGAAGGCATCCTTTTGGGGCCATCACTGGGATCACATGGCTAAGTTGGAAGGAAAAATTGGAATTGGTGCTGGTAAGTATGAAACGTTAACCAGAACTGTGATGTACACCTCTTCAGTGTCATCAAAATAATGTGTGGTGTTTGTTCATTTGTTTATTTGTTTTTTGTCAGTATGTGCTCTGATTTACTTACTCACCTACTGTGGTCTTTTTGCAGAATGCCCTGGCTAAAGCTACTGTGAAAGAACTGGCCACACTGCATGGCACCAAGTACACATATGGCCCAGGAGCTACCACAATCTGTGAGTCTGGGCTTCAGAGCTGTGTGGAGACCCCATGCCTAAAAAGACAACAAATGGTTCCTAGAGCCTTTTCTTTCTGATCATTTAAAGCACATGGCTTCTTCCGGACAGTGAATTTTATATAAAATATGTCATCCATTTTCTGTTCAGGAGACATTCGCTCTCTGTAAACACCTATTGAGCATCTGTGGTGTGCCAGCCCCTTATTAGGTCCTAGGGAAGCAAGGAAGGGTGAAGAGGAGGGAAGGAGAAAAGGAAGGAAGGGACCAACACAGTCTTCAAAGAACCCACAGCAGGGAAGCAGGGAATGTGAGCACAGGTGAGCTACATGCTGGGACAGAAGGGTGCAAAGGAAAGAACACACCAAGGACTAACCAAGCCAGCCTGTCGTGCCAGCAATGACTACCCAGCATCGTGCCCCAGAAGCTTTGTCTAGAAGGACAGTGGTCTGAGGAAAGCATAAGAGGGGTGTCTCCCTGGCTAACCAGTCACCTGGGCTGTGCAAACAAGTGGATAAGAGACACACAGCCAGAGAGCTAGGTGGCGGCTAGACCCCAGAACCTTGGGCTTCACTGGGAAGGCACATTCTGCAGGCTCTGTTTTTAATTTCTACTGATATTTTTCTTTGTCCTTGCGTGATTTCTTTCTGCCCTGCACCTGAAAGAACTAGAAATACAAGGAAAAAGACCCAGTCCTGTCGTCAAGGGGCCTCCCATGCAATTGGACAGGCTCCCATCCTAAGACGCTTTTTAAAAGCTATATGTAGAACACAGTTTTCTGTATTTTTGTCCTTTTTTAAACTGCTCTGAACCCAGTGGGGTATACTATTTTTAAGGGGTTCTAGCAGAAATAACCCATCTATTCATATATTGAGGACACCTTGTCTACTTTATACTGTGAGACCTGGGAGGGTGGAGGCCATGTCTTTCCTTTGTCCTGACTTCCCCAGAGTTGAGCCAATGGCCTGCTGCACAGTGGGGCTGTATTGTCATTGGCCGAATTAAATAGACGAAAGAATGAACAAATGAGTGATGGAATGAATGAAGAACAAGTGAATGAATGAATACATAATCTACATGGCAGCGGCATCATAGTTGTTAACGAATGAATGCTTCATCTACGCCAGGACACATGCTAGACCCTGAGGAAACAAAAGTGAAGGCCCAGCCCTGCCCTCCAGCTGCTCTGACCTCAGCGTGCAGCACAGTTTCTGCAGAAACTGTGGAGTCCTTTCCTCTCATCTGTCATCACGCAGCATTTCTTATTTTCCTAGGAGAGACACATTCTTTTCCCAGAAATTATACATGTGTTGTAAACAAATTGCAGCCAATGTAGCATAGTTTACCATAGCCTACAGGCATACTGAGAAGTTCGTATATTATAATTACAGGCTTCCTAAGGTATTAAACACATCATTCTTACAAAAAAGGCTTAGAGGTAACATCGCACCAATTTTTTTAAGTAGCCCCCATATCTTTTATGATCCAGTTTACTAGACAACTAGCCTATATATTTTATGTTGCACAGTGAAACGTTTGCAATTATAAAAGGGAGCTGGCATCTTTAAAAATTTCTGTCCTAGGTGTGAAGATTTTTTTTCTGCTGTTTGCACATTTTAGATCCTGCTGCTGGAGGCTCTGACGACTGGGCTTATGACCAAGGAATCAAATATTCCTTCACCTTTGAACTCCGGGACAAAGGCAGATATGGCTTTACCCTTCCTGAATCCCAGATCCGGCCAACCTGTGAGGAGATGATGCTGGCCCTCAAGCACATTACCAGCTACGTCCTGGAGCATCTATACTAGTCAAGCATGAGGAGAACCTTAGTTCAAAATGCTCACTCTTTCTTTTTTGTCCTGAATTATAATTTCTGTTTGCCTAAATACTTCCAGATTCCAATCCTTCTTGTAAGCTTCTGGGTCTATTAAATTACTTGGATCTTTTAATGTTTCCCATAATAAAAGTGAATCATTGTCATTGGGAAACCTGACAGATTACCAACTTCTTTGGGGGGCAAATGATGTGAACAAATGACTGAGCAAGCTGTGCACAGGCAATGACATGGGTCAGCACACATAGGAGTATGGAGTCCTCAGGGTGTCAGCCAACATGGGCAGAGCACAGAGATGCACAGGTTATGATGGGGGCTTGCAAGAAAAATAAATACAAGGGGAAATTTAGGATTGTAAACCATAGTATAGGTGAGAGGACCCCACCTTGGTTTAGCTTTCCTCTCAGCTCACTCAAGTTATTTTCTGACCTGTCCATTACATGCCAAGCACTTTCTGAAGCAACTGAAAACAGCAATGAATGAATGAAAAAGAAAGATGACATTTCTGCCCTCAATGGTTGTATAGGCCATTTGGAAAGACAGACCTGAAACAAATATTTAACTTATTATTTAATAATTCATTAATTTACACAAAGCAAGTGTCAGAATAAATAAATAACATTAAAAGATCTACTTACCTGATGTGGGGGAGAAGGTTCTCTCAGGAAGTGCTGAGTCCTGTGAAGGATACATCACAATTAGCTGACAAAATGAGCACCCCTTTCAGGCCCTGTGACTATTCAGAACCAGAGAGAAGAAAGCCAAAGAAGGTGAAGCTTAGAGACCTGAGGACAGAAGGGTATATGTATGGACTTAGGAAGGAGCTGGGGACCATGTCAGGCAGGTCATCTTAAGGATTTGGAACATTGTTCTAAGGGACAATGGAAAGCAATTAAATACATTAAGTTGTAGATGGCAGGATCAGTTTTTAAAACACCCACCAGACTAAGGTGTGGGAGGCAGATTGGAGGTAAAACAGGAGGTGTCTGGAATCCCAGCTGCACCCAAAATCATTCCATGACTTGAAGTTTTCCAGAATCAGAACTGAACATGCTAACGTTGGAATGTACTGTGCAAAGGTCAATTTTTAAAAATAATATGTATTTTAGTTATAATTTGAGGGTGTCCCATACTTCAAATTCATAATCGAAATATTAGCTTATTGTTTTCTATGTGGATTCAAGGAAAATAAAGTTCCACATCCAGCAAAGTATGTTAAAGTATCTATGACACTGCTCTATTCAAAATAAGAATTCTACTTTGTGCCCAGCATCAAAAGAGCATACAATAGCCCTGGCCGGCATTGCTCAGTTGGCTGGAGCACCACCCCATAAGCCAAAAGGTCGTAGGTTCTATTCCTGCTCAGGATACATACTTAGGTTGTGCGTTTGACCCTGGGTCAGGACATGTGCTAGAGGAAACCACTGATGTTTTTCTCTTTTATCAGTGTTTCTCTCCCTCTCTCTCTCTTCCCCTCTTTCTATCTAAAACAATAAGCATGTGAGAATTTAAGTGAATTAAGTGAGAATTATTTTAAAAATGAAAAGACCATAGGGGAAAAAAAAAAGAGCAAGCAATAGAGTATACAATATTGACTTATAATGTTGTGCACCTGAAATTTATATAATGTTATTAACCAATATTACCTCAATACAAATTAAGTTAAAATGATAGTATCGGACACAAAACAAAACCAAAAAGAATCCTTTGAAGTACCAATGGTTTGTTTAGAAGTTGTCAAGTTGAAGAATGATTAATGCATTAATTGTCCACTAGATGGTAGCAGTGAAGCTGCTACAATTTGTCAAGCAAATATCAACATAATTTAGTAATATATTATTTAAATAAGAAGAAAAAAAGAGACATCTTAAGGGCAAAAGAAATCCCCATAAAGTTTTAAGCAGTACTGATGGTAATTTAAAAACAGATGTAATTTATCTAAATTATCTTTCCCCCATTCCCATTTAAGTTATATCCATGCTATGAATTGGAAGGCTAACTCAACTGTAGCTACCTGAGTGAAGTTTTCTCGCTGGAGGTGTATCGTTAAGTTCATAGATAGTTCCACAGCACACTCCCTTACTTGCCTCTAGCAGATAACATCAACCCCTAAATAAGGGATGCAGTGACCCAAAGTTCAGAAGTTATGTGAGTAAACCATAAAGAACCTTCCAAAGTCTCTAAATTGAATGCTTTTAAATAAAAATTAGGAATATGGATGGGCTTTCCTAAAATTACAAGGAATGTTTAAGAAGAAAAATAAGGATTGAGTGAGCAAATACACAAATACTCTCATTTACAATCCCATGTAACTCAGATTTCCTGCCCTGGGACATTTTTGCTATATCTGTTGCTAACTGGCTGAGAATGTCAGATAACTGGCTAAGAGTGTCACTTGCCTGAACTAAACTAAAAAAAAAAAACCACAAAAACAGAAAAATCCGCTTTATCCTTCCCAGTGCAGTGGTGCCATATGCCCTCCTGCCCAGCTGACCAGAGACTGCTGAGGATGCCAGCCCAAACTTGCCCCCTCAGGAACCCCTGGCTGTTAGGGCATCTCTTCTCCCTTCTTTAACCTACTCCCAGCCCTAGAGCTCAGGACACATTGTGAGCCCTTCCTTCAGTTCCACATTCTCATCTCTTTCAAAGCAGCAATTAACCAACAACACAGGAATGGCCCACTGAATCTCTGTTTTCTCCAACGATTTGGCTATAAAATAACAAGACTGGTTTTCCAGACTGGATTATAGAAGTTCTACACACCTAGGACCACATTCCATGTGTTTATCTGCTTTTGCCAACTAACTATATGAACTGGTGGGAGGGAATTTCAGGCCTAGACAGAAGGGGAGTAATCATGACAGTTAATGTGGTTATTTGGGCGCCAGATGGGGTCCTGATGATCCTCTTGGGTCATCTCATGGGAGCAGGCAGTCACTGTCCCCTGGCCAGATCTGACACTGCCTGAATCACACACCCAGGCCTTTGTCCAGAGATGCCACCTTGGCTACAATGACTGGGGACAAGATTCTCTGCAGTATTTTGCAAGGCAGCTTTGTTTCAACGTTATGAATCCAACAGCCACAATTAGAGGTAACAAATTTATCTTTCACTGTATCCTTTATGAAATACCTAAAGGTATTTCTGGGGTGTATTGTATTGGATTTAAAGTCAGAGAAGTATTTGAAAGATTTTAATAAATTACAAGAGAATCCTGACTTCCATTTTCTAGGACATTTTTCTTATAAGAATATGGTTTGAAAAATGTGCAGAAAAGCATAGTTTAAAATAAAGTGATACTTTAAATTGTGGTTAGACATATAATACTGAAAAATCCTAGGAGTACAAAGACCCAGGAAGATAGAAAATTATTGGCATGTGAAGCTTCAACTTTAAACCTTATTTAAAAATGATTAATTGAACCTATGAAACATGTTGTCTTACATAGTCAATCCTGAAACAGTGCCCCAAAACTTGCCAAGTCCATACACATGCCAAGACCTTTTATGAATCTTACTATAGTAGTTTAAAGTTGTACTGAACTGTGCTTGTCAAAAATCTATGACCTGTTCTGCAAAAAAGCATCAGTATATTCTTGTACTCCATCTATTACACAATTCTTCAGAGGCTAAATAGATTGGGGGGAAGTGAGAGGTCTTAAAAGCATCACATATTTATGTCTCATTCCAAAAACAGGGAACTGTCAATATGCAACAGACATTAACAGGTGAAAGATTTATTTATCTTTGAGTCTCACCCTGAGAGGTATCAGGAACCTTAAAATATTTATCTAGATCCCGAAATAAAATAGAGGTGTCCTTTCTACTTAACCTAAAAAAAGATATAGAAGTCTTTTCTACAGTTTTAAAACTAGTCACACACACACACACACACACACACAATTCAAGAAATATATCAGAATGTTAGAATTCATGGATTTTTCTGTTGCCTTCTTCCAACTTTCCTATATTTTGCTAAATTGTTTTCAATGGGCATTTATTTGTTTTAGAATCAGAAAATAAATTTCCAAACAGCAAAGTTATTACATTGAAAAATTCTTAAGGTAGTCCACAATGACACAAATATAGAGGGAGGTGTCGCCCCCAAAGGTCACAGCGCACACTTGAGTCTGCCATGCAATCTGTTTTGATACTCGTCAGTTGTTTGACCTGCCAGTGGCCAGTGTAAGTTGGTTTATAGAATCTGACAATTTTATCACCTACCTAGAGGTCACAGCATGTTTTTTAGCACCTGCCATCCACCAAGTCCCTTACATGTGCTACCTCATTTAGTCCTCACAGCCACTTTTTAGAGGTGCATTTGCATCCCCATTTTACAGATGAGAAAACCAAGGCCCAGAATGACTAGGCAGCTTGCTCAAGGTAAAGTAGCCAGTGTTTGGGAGCTACTCTGAGGTTATATCTGTGTAAGTCCAAAGTCAAGCTCTTCTTTTTCTCTGCACCCTGTGAAACCTACGCTTAGAAACAACAGAAGCAGCATTTGGTCTGGCAGTTTCTAGTGTTGATGAGCTTGTCCAATGTCAAGAATATGAAACCATTTGTAAAACCCTCCTCTTCCTTACGTGCAGGGCTGGAGCAAGGGGACCAACCTTTGAAGGAATAAAGGAAAGTCATACATTATATCACACACCTATCAGATGGAGAAAAATAAACTATTGCTGCTACTTATAACCTATAATCCCCCCAAAAAATACTATTTTGATCATGAAAATAGGCAACCATGACTCTAAGAAGTTTCATATATGACCACCTATGCATCTGTCAATGTGAGGGGGAATTTTTAAAAGGCGATTCTAATAACTTCTCTGATTAGATCAATTCACTCACTCTATTAGATTACCTATGATTCTGGGTAAAGGTGTGTTGTCTCCCAAATAACTTATAATTAACTGAACTTTGTTCAAAACTAAAGGCCTTCCCCCAGGAAACCATTTAAAATGGTCTATAAATGACATTCATTAATTTGACTTTCATAAAAGCATTTAATGGGCACCTGCCTCACCCAGATCCTGAAGATAGCAGCCAATGTACACTTGAGCGCCCATGTTATCGCGCCCTCTCCGAGTCCTCACTGCTTTAGGCAGAGGCACTACCTCTGAGGACGGAGTGGGGAGAATGGGAAAGGAGTGGGGAAGTGGATGCTTTAGCTCTTTCTGTAATGTTTACTTCTTTACAAAGAGAGGTACAGAACAAATATGGCAAAAGTATTACCAACATAAAGTCTAGATGGTGAACACATTAATGTTTTCTACATTACTTATAATATTTTAATAAGTTTAAAATATTCTGCCTTGGTTGGTGTGGCTCAGTGGATTGAGTGCTGGCCTGCAAACCAAGGGGTCACTGATTTGATTCCCATCAAGGCACATGCCCGGGTTGCAGGCCAGGTCCCCAGTTGGGGGCGCACAAGAGGCAACCGATGGATCTGTCTCTCACAGATCATTGTTTCTCTTTCTCCATCCTTTCCCCTCTTTCTAAAAATAAATAAATAAGATCTTTTAAAACTATTCTGTAATTTAAATGTTTTTAATTCAAAAATTTACAATGTAGCTTCAAAAAAACATGTTATTAAGGAGCACCCAGTTTCAGTGGCCAGATGCTCAAATGCATCTCAGGTTCCAAATGCAAATTTAAACTGATTCCTTCTATCATTCAATTCAAACATATGGTAGAGTAGTATTTTAGAACAAAGAAGGGTTCTTTGTCAGCTCTGTGAATATACTAGCTCTGTTACCTTGGGCAAGTTACTTGTTTAAAAAGGAATCTGCCTCCCATCCCATCTGTAAAATGGGAATTCCCTATTACAAAATATAAATGAGTAGTATTGCCTTTAGTGTTAATGTTGCTACCACACTTGTCTCCCCTCAACTAGAAAACATGGGGAGGGGCGTGGTAGAGGGACACTTCATCCACCAGAAGAACCCTAAGAGGAAGTCAGCTGCTCCTCCAGATAAGAGCTGAGGCATAAAACTGGCAGAGGACCTGGGGGCAGGCAAGCAAGAACCATGCAGTTCATCCTGCTGGTGGGTTTGATCGCTACCACCCTGGCAGTTGCTCCTGTCCGCTTTGACAGGTAAATCTCACCACCCTGTGCAGCAGTATCTGTGTGGGAAGAGGACTAGGGAACACTCTTTACAGTTTGTATTTTTCATCTTTTGCATTCATAAAGGGAGAAGGTGTTCCGCGTAAAGCCCCAGGATGAAAACCAAGCAAACATCATAAAGGACTTGGCCAAAACCAACAAGGTAAAGCATTTAGAAAGATATTTTACCTTTTCTTTCTGATCTCTAAAAGCTGTTTCTTTTTATTTTATGTTTAATATCCAAAGACAAAGATAAAGGGAAGTGGCAGGAGCTACTTGGACAATTCAGCCCATCATCAATTCTTCTTGTTTTTGTTTTTCTCCAAATTACCACTCCCACTTTTCCTCCCAAAAGCCTGGCAAACAAGTACTTTTTGTAGCTGAAATTGTGAAATAAGGGGATGTTCCTGACCTTTACTGGGGCCTCATTTCCCTCCTTGCCCACTCCACTGTGCTCACTCCCACCCCGGTCCTTACCCATGGCATAGTTTCTGTTTAAAATATTAACTGATAACATTAAGGACCCAGATGTGACCCTTTCCAAGAGCAGATCCATTTTAAAGGGAAATTCTTCAACTTTGATTGTTCTTTTAAATACACCAGGCTAACAATCATTTTATCATTTTTTCAGCTGGTCCCATACAAAGGTGCATGTGCCGGCCACCTTGCATACATCATTTCAAATTCTCCAACAGATTTTCAGTGTCAGTGTTATAATTAACCCAGAGGTGTCAAACTCATTTTCACTGGGGGCCACATCAGCTTTGTGATTGCCTTCAAAAGGCCGAATGTAATTTCAACTCCTTAACAGTTAAGGCGTAGTTACATTTATACAGTCCTGAAATTATTTTAGCCCTTTGAAGGCAACCTCGAAGCTGATGTCGTCCCCAGCGAAAATGAGTTTGACACCCCTGACTTAACCCATTTAAAATAGAATTGAAGTTCAAAGACAGTGAATTAAATAATCAAGATAACACATCAGATTTAAACCCAGAACCAAATCTGGGATTTATTCTAGTCCCACACAACCTTGTCTCCATCTCAAACCAATCAAAAGTTCTACCTATTCTAATTCCCACATGTTTTTCAAATCCATACTTTTCACTCCCTTTCTCAGCCACTGCCAAGTTCACAGTGGTTCTACCTCTTACTGGGACAATTTTAGTAACACCTTAACTAGCATTCAGGGTTCTAATCCTTCCTCCTACAAAGTCAATCCATACCCCAACTGATTGCTCTCTCTAAAACTTGAAGATTGCATTCCTCCATTTGAAGCTTTTTCATGAGAGGCAGCTGATTATAGACAGAGTATGGTCTTCACTGATTCTAATCCCAGCTATGTGGCCTTAGGCAAGTTTCTTAACCTCTCTGAATCTCAGTTTCCTTCTCCATCAAATGGGATAATAATCATACTTATTTCCTAAGGTTGTTTTAAAGACTAAATGAGCTACTGCTTAGGGAGCAATGAGTAACAGGCCTGGTCACAATGGAAAAGCACTTTCTATTGGTACTTTTGTATCAAGTCTTCAAGATCTGCCAGACCAGCAGCCTCAGTAGTATCCTCCTCCCCAACTGTCTTTCTCTTAAAACTCCATGAACACCATCAACTCACCCACTGTGGCCCCGCACAGCTTTGCTCAGGAGGAATGTTTACTCCATGACTTGGCTAACTCTCCTTCTTCAAGGCCCAGCTCAGGCAGTGTCTCCTGCAGGAAGTCTTCTCTGTCCACCAACTCTCATGACCCAGTTGGGATTGCTTCTCATGCTCCTGGAGCACCTGTGCTTCTCCCTGGTACTGGTCAGCATGTTGGAAATGCATATGTGATGCCTCTCATGCAAAACGTCTTGTTTCTCCCAAGTCCTTCATTAGTCTCCACAGTGGTGACACCCAGCTCTGCGCCTGATGCTTAATAACTGCTCATGAAAGGTCACTGAGCCCTAGACCTTGTGACACATTACCCAGTTCAGACAGAGAAACTGCCACTACGGTTAAATGGCCCTGCATAACTCACCTTTACATCACGTTTACATCCCTCGTAGGTCCAGCTTATCTGTAACTTTTTGATCAAAGCAAACCAATAAACATTCGTTCATAGCAGTCTCATAATAATTAACTGAAAGGTACAGTGGGATTCAACTTGGAAACAGCCAGGCAGACTTAGACAGGCCCAGTGTAATGGGTAGAAATAGGGCATTTCCTTCATATTTTCTAGGTTGGAGAGTAGTACTTCATTAGGTTTCATAATTGCATATGATTTTAAAGAACAAAAATTAGAATCTTCTCAAAGTTATTTTAATCTGAATGCTATTCTACTGGGCCCATTCACCAAATTTCTGAAATTCTTAGCCAGAGGATGAGAAAGGGAAGGAAAACAACAGCTGTTTAAAACCTGCGTATCTCAGACCTCAAAACCATTTCACAATCTTCACAACATCCAAGTGGAGTCCTGTTAACCTTGTTTTTTAGGGAAGCAAACTGAAACTCAAAGAGCTTTAGTAATTTGCCCCATGGCATACTGCTAGAAAAAAATTACAGTACTGAACATTATGCCTTCTTTTGGAACCTCCAGGAATTCAGGAGTTTACAGGGACATTTGGTTTTGTGGTTTGAACTGAGAAGGGTAGTGGGGAACCATGTATTTAACCTATATTCTCAATTAGATACAGATTCTGTGGCTAAATCAATTATGGAACACCTCAGTCAAACCCAGGATGGTGGAACCAAACAAATTAACCAAAAGCTGTTCATTCTTTTTGTATTTATAGGTACCATGTCCTGCAAAAGTGACACAAATGGTTTTCTTCCCCATTCTTTCACATTTAACAGACATTAAATATGTGGTATTTGCAAAAATTTCATAAGCTTGTTAAGAAAAGGGTCAATACCTTAATCATATTGAACCCAAATTCCTTTCATGGTGTATGACATACAGTCATTTCCTAATAAATAAGTGTTGGGTGAGCTAACAAACAACTGTTTGAACTCGTTTCTACAGCTCGACTTCTGGTATCCAGATGCCAGCCACCACGTGGCTGCTAATATGACAGTGGATTTCCAAGTCAGTGAAAAGGAATCCCAGTCCATCCAGTTTGCCTTGGATCAAAATAAAATGCACTATGAGTAAGTCCTATTACTCAATATTCAAATGTTTTGGATATGCAAAGTTCAGGGCATCTTGAAAGGGAAGTACTATTTTTTTAACTGAGAAAAGATACAAATTGTATCTATGACAGAAAATTGACAGTTACTTCCAAACAGACTATTGAGGCCTGACTATAGAGGCCAGCCATTAAATCAAACCTGGCCACACAACTTCCATCTTCTGTTTGCTCTGATCTGCAAGAATGACTATGATCTACACCTGCCATCTCCAAACCAGCCCCTAGTAAGGACAGACTGCATGTGAGCAGACATGGATGCTTTAGGCACACTCACCACCTCAACAGGTGGTGAGCCCCAGAGCCCAGACACAGTGACTGGTGACCACCAGCACCACATTTTCGTATGTGAATTCTCCTGAGACATAAAAGGAGAACCAAATAATAGTGTTCATCTTTAAGTCAGAGATGAGGGAATATACAATATATATAGTAAATAAACAATTTTTATGAAAGAAATTCTTCCTCAGAGAAAGCAAAAGCAGTGCAATAGAATAAGACAAATCCAAGAGGAGAGAATTATTGAATAGCCAAAGATGCCAAAAGGAGTCATTGTGATCCCATAGAAAAGTAAGGGGAAATTAGAGTGTATTGATCACCAGCCATGAGCCATGAACTGTCTGGGCCTGGGTAGGGGAGGGTGGAGGCGGGAGCAGTGAACAAGAAGGTAGCCCAGCAATGAATATTACAAGTCAACACAATACGGAAAACAAAATGTGTTTTTATACTTTCAAATATTTAGTGATTATGAGCGGTCCCATTTTAACTTCCCCAGCCCTTGGCATCCCAGGAATCCCCTTTATTGAGACCTCCACCACTCAAAACACCACTAAGCACTAGTTCTTTCTTCTTGACTTGCTATTTCATGCCCCTGCTACCTAACTTACGGCTGTCACTCAAAAGGCCTCTTCTTCCAACTAAGACAAAGATCCTATAATCTGTTGCAGAGTGGATTTCCTGCTGCTCAGCTTGACTTGGTTGCATGTATAATATCCCTTCAATATCCTCAATAAATATGAACCCTGCTGAAATTAGGAAAAAATATGTAAGACAAGTTAAATTCTTATTTGTGGCTTAACAGCTTAAAAAGTAGCAGGCTGTAGTTTATCTCTGTTTCTGCTGTTTTTTCAAGTGGGATGTGAAACCAATGAAGTTAATAAGTGAGGAGAACGTATTCAAAATTAATTTATACCAGCATTTAACTCCTTTTAAATAATATGTCAACATGTGTTTTTCTATTTTTTTAATAAATTGCAGCATTGAATTAGAAGAGACACTTTCTAAAATATACCTCCAAGATCACAGGGATTAGTAGTGCATTACTCTAAGGTTCAGATGACTTCTGGATTCTTTTGTCTAAAAGGCACCACCCCTCCACCCTATATCTACCCCCTAGGGACTATGTGTCTTGATGTACTTCACAGCCAGGCTTCTCAAATGTGTGCCTCAGTTACTACACTCTTCAGTCTGCTTCATTAATGCAGACCTGAGTCGGATTCCTATGATCATCTAATCCTTACAAAGTATCCAGCCCAAGCTAAAATAAATTTTAGCTAGCCAATCTTGTATAATTTGGTTTGACCATCAGGGTAAAAAATGAAGTATTATGTTGTCCTAATATCTTGGTAATGTAGACAAAAAGCTAGTTGCTTGGCATGAGCGTGGATAGCGGAATAAATCACTGTGACAGAAGACACCTGGGCAGGTAGCTGACGTGCCTCCGTTTTATCCAATCACTCACATCCTCCCTTTCTCTTCTACGGTCCTCTGTTGGCCTCTCCTAGCCTGACTTCAAACAGAAGTCTAATTATCTAAATTCAGATGCTCATAAAGAGTGCATTTTTCAATTTGTCTTATGCCATCATCCTTACTTGCTATGCACATCAAGAACCAAAGTGTTAAACTACCTATAAAAATTAGTTTTATCTAATTAGGACATGATTTCTAGAAATTGGTCCAAATTAGCCACAGTTGTAGGAAAGCCACATAATTAGATAGTTACCTTACTCAGAAATATAAATATGTAAAGTGATCTCTGCAGATGAGAACTACTTAAAATCTTGTCTCCAAGTACTAATTATATAGATAATTTTATTTGCATATTAATTATATGTGTTACTTGGTGTCAGTCAGTAACAGAAGAGGATTCTAAGAACAAAAACATCTGGTTGGACCCAGGCACCAGTCTGGATAAAACCACATTACGGGGCTGGTTTGACACAATGATTTACTTCGACAGCCTTCATTAGACAGTGCATATAAACCACTATTTAGCTTAAAGCATCTGTGTGTGATTTTTTAATTTTCAGAAAATTAAATTACTAAGATTTGATTTTAAAGCAGCATGTTTGCTCCATTTTTATTTACACTTTTACAAAATCATATAGGCCAAACCAAAAAAAAACAAAAACAAGCCCTGGCTGGCGTAGCTCAGTGGATGGAGCACGGGCTGGGAACCAAAGTGTCCCAGGTTCGATTCCCAGCCAGGGTACATTCCTGGGTTGCAGGCCATAACCTCCAGCAACCGCACATTGATCTCTCTCTCTCTCTCTCTCTCTCTCTCTCTCTCCCTCCCTTCCCTCTCTAAAAATAAAAATAAATAAAATATTTAAAAAAAAAAAACAAAAACAAAAACAAATAATATGTATATACTAACAAACCTGAACAGACTGGTGAAAAAATGTATAAAAGAAAGTACATCCATTCAACTGAGACTAAAGGTGTAGATTCCATATTTAGATTCAGCAGTTAAAAACTCTAGCAGTTTTACTATTTTCTATATTTTAGATATTTGTATTTTAGAGACATTTTAGGTTATCTTCTCTTTCATCGAAAGTTAAAATTATAAGGTAAGAGTTGTTCATTATTACTATAATAGTGAAATTCAAATAATACAATTAAGTAAAATCTTATTCAGATGCACATAAGATTATGTGGGAAATGCAAAAGATATTTACACCAAACTGACATAGCAATCATCAGCACTTCTTATTAATGTCTAAGTACCTAATGATGTTCAGTCAGACACACGTTCATGTCCCAAGTATATACAGAGTCCTATAAAATAAATATTTTACTTTACAGTGTTTCACAGGGGTTTCATGAAGATGGACTAGGACTACAGAATCACTCTTTGCCTGGGTCCTTCACTTCTATTAAATCAAATGGAGGAAAGGCCACTTACATGTGCTTACACAATTGTGCATGCGTGCACACACACACACACACACACACTGTACAACAGAGGATAACTAGAGGCTATCAGCAGATGCTCCCTGTTCCTCCCAGTGAATAAATTAATGTCGTATAGCTTATTGTCCAACATTGGATATGCCTCAAATGTGGGGAAATCCATGTCAGAAAGTGCCCTAGTTTGATACATGGTAACCTAATTAGGAAGCTACTTGGGATGAGTGGGATCTTGTGGAAACCTGAAATCATGCTTTTAGGTAGACACTGTCCTACTGAAGTGTGGGCATAAGCCCAAGGTGGGGCTTATAAGGCACATACAATGATTCTGCCTCCCTGAAACATGCTTCCCCACTGTCGGTATACACACAGGCACACATAGACTGTCTTTTTACCTATACAAACATACCTATGATAAAGTTTAATTCATAAGTTAAGCATCATAAGACACTAACAATAACTCATAATAAAATAGAATAACAATATACTATAATAAATTTTATGTGAATGTGATCTCTCTTTCTCAAAATATCTTATTGTTCTATACTCACCCTTCTCCCTTTGATGATGTGAGATGATACAAGGCCTGTATGAGGAGATGCAGTGAGGAGTACTCAGAAAGGCATGCAATTTAAAACTTATGAACTGTTTATTTCTGGAATTTTCCACTTAATATTTTTGGATCACAGTTGACCGCAGGTAACTGAAACCTTGGAGAGAGAAAGTGTGACTGATAGGAGATTACTGTGCCCTTGTTCTCAGTTCTCCCTCACTCCCTCTTTATTCCTCTACAAAAGGGGCAGAAGGGGGGCACCTTGAAATTATCAAAACAGGATTCATCCTTGCCTCTTCTCTGAACTTCTCATCTGCTCCCAGACATGGAGACACAGGTTTCCAAGAGAGCTGGTCAAGCAGACAAACTTTTCTCAGTAGGTTAAGAAAACTGCAGGTCTGGCAGCACTGTCCAGGGCTGTCACTCCTTGTGACGGAGGCACCATTGTGCCACGGTTCACAGCTTCACAGCTAGAGGTCGGCCCTCTCTCGCTTCAAACCCCAACTCCCGTATTTTACCAGTTGTGAGAACTTTGTAAATCTACATAACCTGTGTAAAGGTGGGGGTTATAATGGTACCCAATTAACACTGTTGAAGTCAAGATTAAAAGGTAAAATGTAAATGCCATGCTGAACGAATTCCTGGCACATGAGACTGGATAAACATTAGCCATTCACATCATTAAATCCTCAAAGATAATTATTTATCTTTTTACGTACATTTAGAAATATTTTAAACAAATTAAATAATTATTGGAGTGCTAAAGTAATATTTAAGAGAAAGTAATTTGGTTTCATCTGTCTAAGCCTGGCTGCTAGTTATTGGAAGAGCTCGTGAAAACAACATCTGGCCCCAGTTCTTAATTTTCAGCCCTAGGCTTAATTTTTAGTCCTTATCAGCAACAATCTGGCATTGTTCTGATGTCCACATGCAGCTGCCTTTGTGGAAAGGTCGTATTTCAGCTCACCCAATTTTCTTTTGCTGCTGTTATCACAAGAGCTAAATTGATATGTGTAAGTCTAAAAATATTCTTAGGTATGAGATTCCTGTGATTAATTAATACTGTCTTATGTTACAAATCAACCTTTGGGACCATAATATTTCTCTTTGGCTTGTTTCCTCCACTTCTATTAATGCAGGTAGAGAAATTTCCACATGCCCTCTTTAGGACTTAAAATAATTAATTATGTATGCAGTTACCACCCAAAATATAATTTCCAACCTTCTCAGGCCTTTGTGTGAGTTTAAATACAAGATGCCCCAGCTGATTCCAAAATTTTCTTAATTTTTTTCTCAGAAATCCCAGATTTATCATAAGTCAAAAGCCAAGCAAACAGTGAGTTACACATAATGTGCATAATAATGTGCTTGTCAGTGCTGTTAATGGGAATCAATATTCATGAGCAGTACTTGGTCTCATGTGCTAAATAAACCCTAATTAGGAGTATACCTCATTTAAGTTCTGCCTCCAAACTCAGATCAGTCAGTCAATCAGCAAGAAGAAACTGACAAGTAGAGTGGGTGCTTCAGTGTCACAGTTCATTATTGTAAGAAACTGAAGAAAGCAGAGGCAAACGAGTGCAGACCTTCTAAACCTGGTTTAAAGATATTTTAAAACTGTGAGGTGGTTGTCAGTTTCATGACTCATTCTCACTATCATCCTGAAGTTCACTGGGTGCCTATGGAATGCCAGGTACCTCTCACATTTCACTTAATTTCATCCTTACCACAATCCCGGCTGGTATATTTGGTACTATTGTTAAAGTGAGTGAACTGAGAGTCAGAGAAATAGTTAACCTTCCCAAGATCACATTCAGTATTAAGCAACCTGCTAGGTTTGGAACCCAAGATTATCTGGTTCACAGAGCCTCTTCCCACTGGATTCCTGCTTCCTTACTTGATAGGATTTATGGAAGTAAAAGAGTGCATGATACTGTCCTAAATGACTAGATTAAATGTTTGTTTGAAACTAGAAAGCATCTTTCCACATGGAACTCTTTGCTAGCAGAAGAAAAATTCATGTGTTTCATCAACAAAATTGAGTAATGCCTTTTTTATATGAAGTCAATGGAAAATGAGATAATCCAAATAAAGAAATTGTTCAGATAAGTGCAACTTCTGAAAATCCTTTATTTTAAATATTTCATGAAGATATTTTCATTATAAGCCACAATACCCTATAAAATAGGGTATATTAAATATAGATTATTTTTGGTCGAAAGATTATCATTATAAATGCAAATTTTCATACTGTGCCATCTAAGTCCTCTGTCTATGCAATTTTACTTTGCCTTTTTTGCTGTCAGCTATCGCCTACGATGGTATGCTTGCTTCCTACACATCATTTTCCCTGAGTCCAGTGCACTATTCCTAGGTTACACAAGCTTTTATAACTATATCTAAAATAAGAAGAACAAGCATTTTTGTGAGAGTGTGTGTAAATCTCCTGTGGCTGCAACATAATATTTAACAGATTAAGAAATTTAATAATAAATTTTAATTGCAACTGTACATCAGTGGACAATAATAATTTGATCTGTCATATTAATCTCAAAATGGAAATCAGCATTATATATACTTAATAGTGAATGACAGATTTTCTTGTTAAAACCAGAAAAAGAAAATAGAACATCCTCTTTAACCACTATTATTACCCTTGTCCAGACCTTAGCCAATGCAATAAAATAAGAAAAAAATACATATTAGAAAAAAGTAGAAAGTATAATTTTTTGCAGAATAACTACACAGAAAATCCTAAAGACATAACTTTAAAAATCAGAAGTAAAAGGATATTTTAAACTAATACAGTGGCTAATAGATAAGTATAATGAAAACATTTTAATATATAAATAATAAATAGTTTATATATTTAGTTGGGAAAAACCATTCATAAGACTCATAAAAAATATATTAAACAAAATACAGAAAATTTTACTGAAGTATCAAAAAAGCTATATTATGCTTTAATATTAATTACAAATTTCCCAAACTTATTCATAATTTAGTGCAATTCTAATGAAAAGCCCACTTTTCTAATAATTCCTAAAGTGATTCTGACAAAATATTTCTTAAAATAGGTAAAGTTACTTAAAAATTTTTGAAAACAAGAATAAGGAGAGACTTTATTAAATATTAAAATTAAGTATTAAAACTATAATTATGGTTTGGTGTTTACACAAGAGTAGGAAAACAGATCAATAGGATAAAATAGAAAATCCCTAAACAGACAAAATATAAAAAATATTTGTATATGTAGTTATGACCAGAGGAAAGGGCAGACAGGCTGGATTGAGGAGGGCAAAGGGGTGGGGGGACAAAATTGGGGACATCTGTAAGAGTATCAACATAAAAATAAAGAAAAACAATATTTGTATATATGATGACAGTGGTATTTTTGGAACATCAAGCTGACATTCAAATTTCCAACTCCACCACACACAAGTTATATTTAAACTTTTTGAACATCTCCATCTGTAAATGGAGATAACAGTAATAAAATAAAGTAAAATAATGTGTGTCAGGCAGTACCTGGGCCATACTAAACATATGGATGTCCAAATGAAAATGTCAGGTAGTCAGTTGGATGTGCAAGTCACAGGAGAGGTAGGGGAAGAGGTGAGGGAGAGGTAGGTTCAGGAAGAAGCCAGAATTGGAGACACAAATATGGATTACAATTAGGTTGTATTCAAAGCCATGTGATTCAATGAGGTAATGAGATGATATAACTCAGGATGAGATGAAATAGGTAAGAAGGCAGAGACATACCTTCTGGTCCCCAACACTAGCTTTCCAATGATTCCTCCTGCACCTTATGTCACACTCCAAGCCAACCTAGCCATTTTCTAGCTCTGTAACCATGGCAAGTTATTTAAACACTTTATGTCTCAGCTTTTTCATCTGTAAAATGAGGATAATAATCTCAATGTGGAAATTAAATAAGTTAATGTATGTAAGTTGGTTAGAGCATGACTGGCACATGGTGAGTGCTAAGTAAATGCTTATTATTATTGTTACTCAAGTTCCTTGGGAGAGTCAGCAGATTTGTGCACAAGAGTATCCACTGTTGCCTGAGGTGTGTGTTTGATGAAAGATTGGGAGTGACTACAGATCATCACTTACCAATAGCAGTAAAATGCAAGACGCGTGGATAATTCTAAATATTCTAGTAACCACAATTTAAAAGTAATCTTAACAAAATATTCTATTTAAGCTAACACATCCACAATATTATTCTAACATGTAATGATTAGTTAATGAGCTACTGTTAGTGAGCTATTTCATATGTACAACAATCTCTATGATCAGACAAGTCCACTTCAAGTATTCAATAGCTATGTGTAGCTATAGACTATTATATTGGACAGCACAGCTGTAGATAAATGGGAAGATCTTAAACCAGACACATGACATGTCTCAAGGAAATGGTAAGCAAATAATCAAGAAACAGGAAAACCTGATCTAAGATAAAGGAAGAGAAAATTTTGCAAATGAAAGATAAACGTGTTTTTCTTTCTCTAGTAAATGTGCATTTTATCATTCCTTTGCCAAACAGAATCTTGATTCATGATCTACAAGAAGTGATTGAGAAACAGTTTGATGTCAAAGAAGATACGCCAGGCAGGCACAGCTATGCAAAATACAATACCTGGGACAAGGTACAGTATAAAATGCCTGTGGTTCCAGGCTTCCCTGGGAAAGACACAGGTGAGAGCTGACCTTGGCCTGCACCACCCAGGAAACCTCAGGGCTAGTGCACCCAGTGGACAGCTACAGACTACGTTAGAGAACCACTATCCTGCCCCTACATAGCTGATCATCCACAGAGGGCAGAGGTTGGTGGTCAGTGGTCACATCCAGCCCTTGTACCTGACTAGCCTGGGTAAATCCTTCCCATCGATATGCCAATAGCAATCAAGGCTCAACTATAAGAGGAGGGTGTATTCAGCCCACCCTATGGGCATACCTTGAGTACCCAACTTGGGTGATAGGGAAAGTTGTGCCACTGGACCCTAGAGGACACCTATTACATTAGGCCACACTACCAAGATGTGGAGTCAAAGCAGCCCCACCTAATAGAAACAAACACAGGAGGCTACCAAAATGAGGAGACAACAAAACACGGCCCAAATGAAAGAACAGGCCAAGCCCCAGAAAAAGAACTCAACAAAATGAAGATAAGGAATCTATCAGATGCGGTCTGATTCCCTCACAAAACTTACAAAACACTATTTGTAAGGATGCTCAAGGAACTTAATGAGGACCTCAACAGCATAAAAAATATCTAGTTAGGAATGAAGGATACATTAATGGAAATAAAGAACAATTTATAGGGAAACTACAGTAGAGTGAATGAAGCTGAGAATCAAATCAATGATTTGGAACATAAGGAACCAATCAGAACAACAAGAAGAAAAAAGAACCCCTCAAAATGAGGGTAGTATAAAGAACCCCCACCAAAAAGGGCAGTATGAGGCATTTACATCATAGGGGTGCTAGAAGGAGAAGGGAAAGAGCAAGAAATTAGAAATCTATTTGAAAAAATAATGAAATAAAAATTCCCTAATTTGATGTAGGAAGTACATATGCAAGTCCAGGAAGCACAGAAAATCCCAAACTAGACGGATGCGAAGTGGCCCACTCCAAAACACACCATAATTAAAGTGCCAAAGTTAAAGATAAAAAGAGAATCTTAAAAGCAGTAAGAGAAAAGACGTTTTAGTTACCTACAGTGGAGTTCCCACGAAACTGTCAGCTGATTTCTCAAAAGAAACTTTGCAGGCTAGAAGGAATTGGCAGGAATTACTCAAAGTCAGAATGAGCAGGGACCTATAGCCAAGATTGCTCTACCCCGCAAAGGTATCATTTAGAATCAAAAGGTAGATAACGAGCTTCCCAGACATGAAAAAGCTGAAGAAGTTCATCATCATCAAACCATTATTATATAAAATTTTAAAGGGACTTATTTTAAAAAAAGAGTAAGATCAAAACTATGAACAATAAAATGGCAAAAAATGTTGATAGATAACATATTTATCAACAGTTCATTCTAAAAAAACAAGCTAAGCAAACAAGAACAGAGAGAGAACCATATATACAGAGAATGTTTTGATGGTTGCCAGAAGGGAAGGAGTGGGGGAGAATGGGTGAAGGGGTGAGGAGATTAAGAAATACAAATAGATAGTTCCAGAATAGCTGCGGGGCTGTAAAGTACAGTATAGGAAAAGGAGTAGCCAAAAAACTTTCATGCATGACCCATGGACATAAACAATGGTGTGGGGGACTGCCTGAGGGAGTTGGGGGTGCTGGGTGGAGGGGGGCAAAGGGGAAAAAATCAGGACAACTGTAATAGCATAATCAATAAAATATAATTTAAAAAATAAAAATAAAATAAAATGCCTGTGCTTCAACTAAAAAGAAAAAAATTATCTTAAATGTTTGTTGTCTTTTATTAGTTTTATTTTATCCTAATTTCTCATATTGAGTTTACTCTTAAGATTGTTGCTTGGACTGAAAAAATGGTGCACAAGCATCCTGAAATGGTCTCTCGTATTAAAATTGGAACTACTGTTGAAGATAATCCACTGTATGTTCTCAAGGTAAAAACCATTCAAGAACTACTAATTCATATTATTGTTGAAAAACATGAATTTTAAAGTTACTTTTCAACACATGTAGCTAATTTTGAAACAATAAACATCTTAAGTTTGGGGGAATATTTAAGTTCTAGACATCCATTCTAGAACAGAAGTGACAGGTGATTTTAAGTGGAACTAGAACATTCCTGATTAAACCATTTGTCAAGACACAGTGAACACATGCAAATATCTTATCCTGTATGTTTGTTACAAGAGTTTATGATGTCCCTGGTTCATAAAACAGTTTTCTGTCCATTAAAATTCAGTGAAACTGTTAACTAAAATGTCATGAAGAAAAGAAAAATTCAAGAACATAGAATCACAGGCTCCCAGAATAGTAAGTGAAGCTTTTCAACCCCATGTTGATGGGTGACTCCATTCTATGACAAAGCTGATAACTGCCATTCAGCTGCAGCTGGATTTTTGTGCATCCAAAGACACTGCTCCCAGATACATCCCCTAACTGGGAAGCCCTTTCTTACCCTAAATTCCCATCCATTCATTCTCTCCAACTATGCAAAACAAATTCCACCTCTCTTCAAAATGATGGCCCTTCAAATATCTAGTCACTAGTCCTCCTTCCCACTTCAAAAACAAAATCTTTTCTACTCCAAGTGGAACATTCCCAGGTTATGAATACAGAAAAAAGAAATGTCAGAAACAGAAGCAACTTTATAATTTATGTCTCAGACCAAAGAATGTTATCAGAAAATAAGAAAAACAAGATCATGATTTTAAAAAAAGTAATCCTAAAAGCAACTCTGACACTAGGAAAAACTTTTGAAAAATATCCTATATAATCAATTAGGAATTATATAGAGACATTTAAGGATATATGCCATGGTCCTATCTGAGAACAATATGTACTTACACAGTTACTCATTAAAATAGGAGACAGGAGGAAGAATTGCTTTGAGAATATAAATGAGTTATAGGACAACAAAAGATCAATGTGTGAATCTGTGCAAATTATAACTATATCTCAACTTTATTTTTAAATAGATTGGGAAAAAAGATGAAAGTAGAAAGGCTATTTTTATGGACTGTGGCATTCATGCACGAGAATGGATCTCCCCAGCATTCTGCCAGTGGTTTGTCTATCAGGTAAGTGAATTGGAACAGGCAATTCTCAGATTGTCAAGTCTCCAGCACCTCACCAAGCAGCAACCACTCTTTCCAAACAAGTGTAGTTCCACTGAACTAGATGAGCCCACGTTTGGTGCTGTCAGGAAATAAATGCTTTGGATTTTACTCAACATTCAGCTTTTTTAAAATTGACACCTTCCCTCAGATTTCTTAAACTCCAGCTAACAGCTTATAAAATGAAAAGAAAATTTAGGGGGTTACAATATGAGAGGTTTTCCTATAGCTAAGCATGGATAATCTGAAACTATCTTAACATCCAACCTACAAACATGGACTTTCTTCAGTAAGCTCAAAGCAGAGGCCTTATTTCTGCATAGGTATTTCAGTAACCGCACATACACTTCGCACACTTAAACTCCCTTTCCAAGTGAAAAAAAACTCATTTTTTTAAGTTTATGTTTGTTATTTCTCTCACTCTATTTCTATTGTATTCTGACTCCAACTATGTTTAACCTTCTCTGTCTGCAGCTTTTACACCCAACACACTGATGAAACAGGCATGACAATGTCCTTCTGGGTGTGCATAGTTTCACTAGGTGTGAATCTGCCAGTTGAGTTGATTATCCCTGCCCTGGTCTAGCTCTTCCATCTGAGAGCCCAGTGCACCCCTCATAAAGGAATACCCATCATAGGACCACAGGATATCTCCCGGCTCCAGTACAGCTGGACCTGGAAGAGATTTCCCAAAAATGATGACAGAGATTTTAGGTAGCCATAGAAAGTCCATATAATTAGAGAAATTTCAGTCAGATGTGAGAAAAAAAGTCGATAGTCAATTTCTAAACTCTTGATTTTTTTAGTCAATAGAGCACTTTTTAAAATCCTATTTATAATTAATTTGTGAATCCTCTCAAATATTTACATATTCTAATGCTTATGGACTCAATCCATATTTACAAAAAGGATGTGAGGAAAATAATCCATTTAAAATAAGCTGTACTGCTAATTTTTCACTTGGCTTCTAATCTTCCTATGAAATGTATCTTGCATGCTACATTTGAGATGCTACAAGTCTCAGAATTTAAATGATCCTTTAAAGAATGCTCAGTTCAATTAATTTCATTAGTCTGAATAAATGTCATCTGTATGGGTCATTTAGTTTTGTACAGTTTAGGATAAATATGTTCAAAATCATTTGACCTTGGGCAAATAACTTAAGGAGTGGTAGTTATTACTATTATAACCACAACTTTCCACACAATAGCTAAACTTTACACAATAGCTTCCTTTTTTTCCTATCCTTATAGGCAGCCAAAACTTATGGAAAAAACAAAATTATGACCAAACTCCTGGACAGCATGAACTTTTATGTTCTTCCTGTGTTCAACATTGATGGATATATTTGGTCATGGAAACAGGTAATATACTGTTCTGTAGTTTCTTTTTTTGCATTTAGATAATATATTACTTACTGACTTTAATACACAGTGATTGATATTAAGTTTAAAACTTGGGTAACCAATTAATTTCAATTCACAAGTGTATATTTTTTAAAATCTCAATTTCAGACTAAGGCAAGCATGATTTTCCAACTGCACAGGTATTCTTGAAACAATATGAAATTTTTGCTACTGAATCTAATAATGCAAAAAAATGAAATAAAGCAGTTACTATAAAGGATACTCTAGCTAAGAGTACAAGTCATTTAAAGATATTATGAAGTCAAGTCATTGACTTCAAAGCAAAAGTCAGTTTATTCCATCAACTTGGGACAGAATTTGAGGAGGAATAATTATATCAAAAATAAATTAAGTGACACAGATATCTATCTATCTGTCTTTTAACAGGATCCTTTATTTCCCTGCTGCTGTTTGATAAGATTAATAATGAACTTTTAGATAGATACTATCACACCAAGTTCTTTCCTGAAAAGTTTGCTCCAACAGTCACAATTTTACCTGTATTATATCTGAATCTATAAATGGTAAAAGATGTAATGAAGTTATAATTTAAGTATAGGTAATTCCAGAAGATCATTTATCTTTTCTAATAATGAGAACTAATCAACAGTTTTTAAAACTAACTGAATTAGAATATTTACATAAAAGCAGTATTTCTGAAACTATTACAAGTAGTAAGAAAACAAAATTTTCCTTTAATAAAGGTCCTCATTTAAACTAGATAGATTTCAAATAAAGCTGTAGAAATCTACAGAGAGGATCTGAAATGATCGAATTGAAAAATTCAAAGTGATCTGCTGTAAATACTTCTGTCATTTGATCCTGTAGAACCGCCTGTGGAGAAAAAATCGTTCCAAGAACCAAAACTCCAAATGCATCGGCACTGACCTCAACAGGAACTTTAATGTCTCATGGAACTGTGAGTTGACTTGATCTCAAGGAAAAGAGCTATAAAGTGTTTAGACACAGAATTTACTTAAACCACCTACTTATTTCAGTAAAGATATGTTTTACCTGAGTGTTAATTTTCTAATCTAAAAATGAAAGATATCAGCACTGCTATAGAAGCATTATGAATGTTTTGTAATATAGGAAGAAGTGGGGTGTGGGGTTGTCAAACTATCTCTTAATATACTAGCTTGCTAAAATTTAAGCACTATTCAGATGTATAATAATTCAAATCATGTGAAGAGAGATCTAAGGTCCTTCCTTATCCTGATCTGATAAAAGTTGAGAAATACCAGCGGTTAAAACTAGTACAGATAGTTCTTTAGATGTTCAGTGAAAAGAAACATCTGGAGAGAAGAGAGTGAGAGGTTCAATGAAAATGCAATAATAAACAAAGATCTGCAATATCAGATGACTCTGTAGTTGCTACACAAATATCACTTTTATCATTACATATGTTCATGGAGAAATGACCACTATCCCAATTCATAATATTTTTTGCTATCTAGCTTTGTGGAAAATACCATCTCAACTTTTAATTGTATTCTACTATAATGAATATGATATTAGCAGCTTCCCTAATTGATGACTGCCTGCTAAAACAGGTCGAAGAAACTCAGGTTCAAAGAACGTAGCCAGTACCCAGCAAGTCAGAACTGCAGTTGAATTGGAGCTGGGATCTCTCTGGCCCCAGGCCCTGGACTGCTTCTGCTTTATTATTCCTGTTTCTCTGGACAAAGGAGGGAAAATAAACATGGCTAAGAATATTCTAGCAAGCTGTTTGTTACACTCTGAGTTGTGTGTACAAAGTTAGTCTGCAGTGACTCTGACGCCAGAAACATAGAGGGGCCCTGTAAACCTGGTAAGCCAAAGTGCTTAAAACATTTTGTGCATCCACCTCAGAAGCGGTGGCTGTGCTGAAGAGGGGAGCAGATTGTGATCTCATCCATCTATGTCCTCTACAGCTTCTTCTAGCACCAAAAACCCATGTGAGGACACCTATCCGGGCCCCGTTCCAGAGTCCGAGAAAGAGACCAGAGCTGTCACTGACTTCATTCAAAGCCACCTGAAATCAATCAAAGGCTACATCACCATACACTCCTACTCCCAGATGCTATTGTTTCCGTATGGATATACATCAAAATTGCCACCTAACAATGAGGAACTGGTACGTAGGGAAAAGCCTGTGGTTTATGCTTTGACACCACCATTGACTTTCAATCGGTTCTTTATTAACAACTTGTGTTATGTTAAAAGAATTCCACATTTTATTACCAAAGAAAAGAACTAATGAAATTTACCTTAGAGTTAAAATCATATCCTTAGATTAATTTTTATGTATTAAAATTATACAGTTAATAAAACCTTTCAACATGATTCTAAGATAAAGCCAATAGGAGGAAATGTCTCTAGGCCATCAGAGTAGAATTCCATTACTACATAGATCATTCAACGTTTACAGTATGTCAGTGAAACCACACACAGCAAAAGTCTAATAGAACAGCAAAGATATCTGCTTTTCCTATCCCTAAGACACCAGATTTAAGGGTGTCCATTGTATTTTCATCCTCCAGGTCATCTTAGAAATGATATTAATACTTTCACTATCAAAGAAAGAACACTACCATCCAAAGAATGTTTGTGAAACTTCCTCACTAAGAACAGTCTTTCCAGAACTATGATCCACTAAGCATCCTTTTCCATTCTATGGAGACTAATTTGTTAGCTTTAAAAAAATTGTAGATATGAGTTTCAATGAATTACAAGAACTAGCAGTGTGAATAAATGAATATCCATATAAAGAAATAAATATTTGCCCTGGCCAATTTGGCTCAGTTAGTTGGAGCATCGATATGCAAATTGAATGGCTGCCAGTTTGATTCCCAGTCAGGCCACCTGCCTAGGTTTTGGGTTCAGTCCCTAGTCAGGACACCTAAAAGAGACAATTGATCAATGTTTCTCTCTCACATCAATGTTTCTCTCCATCTCTCTCTCCTCCCTTCCCCCTCTCTAAAATCAATACACATGTCCTCAGGTGATGATTAAAAAAAGGAAAAGAAATATTTTAATTGCAGTAGAAGAAAAGAAATAAAGCAGATAAAATTTAGTATAAATTTAGTATCCCAAATCCCATGGTGATCGGCAAACACAACATATCCAGCAAAAGATATGGTTCAAATACTGCCTCATAAATTTTTTTTTAAATTTAGAAGACGGGCACACAATTGTCATTCTGACTTCAGTCAATTGTTTCAGCAAAACAGCATTTAATTTTGAGTTGAAGTAGACATTTAGACCAATCAGTAAAACCATCTGTGTATATGCAACCAAGAAAAAGTACAAGCAATCCATGGCCCATAGAATCATTTATTTAACCAGTTTAGTTGAGTATCTGAATCCATGAGTATGAACAACTTATACAAAGACACAGCAATGCAATTTCAACCTGCCCTTAGGAAAATGGCATTATGGATTAAAAACTACAAATGTATACAAGAAACCATTTGAGTAAAGTAAGAGCTTTTACACAGCAACTAAATTGATTAAGAAAATATATTTCTTGGTTATATACATTATACACATAGACTAAAAAAATCATTTGATTACAAATACATTAATGACTATATTCCACTAAAGTTTGTTCCAATAAATCATTCTCATAGCACAAAACACTAATGTGCA
The DNA here is from genome assembly GCF_004126475.2 of Phyllostomus discolor. NCBI lineage: Eukaryota > Metazoa > Chordata > Mammalia > Chiroptera > Phyllostomidae > Phyllostomus > Phyllostomus discolor. Next base: position 58,991,813 of record NC_040904.2, read on the forward strand.
TTAAAGATCATGAAATGCTGCTCTGGAAGAAAAACTCTAATTTAACAACTATTTTAAAGAGGAGTCAACCACCCTTCTTCTGCCCTTGACATGCTAAAATCCGATGCAAAGAAAGACCTGTGATGATGTGGAACCTATAAAGACAAAGGAAGGAGGAACAAGGGAGAAAATGGCTTAGAAGAAATAAAAATCTGAACCTAGCAGCAACATGGATGGACTTCGAGAATATTATTCTAAGTGAAATAAGTCAGTCAGAAAAAGCTAAGAACCATATGGTTTACTTAAATGTAGGATATAAAAACTGAAACTCATAGACACACAACAGTATGGTGGTTACCAGAGGGAAGAGGGATGGGAGTCAGTAGAGGATAAAGGGGGCCAAATACGTAGTGATGAAAAATTATTTGACTTTGGGTGGTGAGCACACAATGCAATATATAGATGGATCCTGTAGCATAGAAATGTACACATGAAATGTATATGATCTTATTAAGCAATGTCACCCCCAATAAATTCAATTTAAATATATATAAAAGCTAAAAAATCTGAAGCCAGAAAAAAATCTGAAAAAAGAAAGATGCATTTTATTATAAGGAATGATAGAATGACGAGAGGGAGGAAGTCACAGAGAAAGGGAAAGAAAGAGAGAGAGAAAAGAAATAGAACCACAGAAGGAGATAAGACATTACTATAGATAACTGATTTCACATTTAGAAGTCTTCACAAGGACAATATATCTCACTGAAAATAAATTTCTCATTTAGCCATTTATTTTATTTTGATCTTCAAATACCAAGTAACCAGTAAAATGGACTTTTTAATCCCCAGTAAATTAATGGCACTTACATAGCACCCTAACTTCCTAACTTCCCTTTCTCTCTAGAGCAAAGTTGCAAAGATCGGCACTGATGTTTTAGCAACTCGCTATGAAACCCGCTACATCTATGGTCCAATAGCATCAACAATTTGTAAGTGTTTCCTATTACTTAATGTGTCATTTTCCTTAATTCTTTTTTATAAATATTAAAGGAAATTATAGAATTTGTAAATTAGTATTAGAACATTTGGAATTGCTAATTTGACCTTTAGTTTTAACAGGTGATTTTGAACTAAATGTGAATCTGGGGGATAAAATTTGCTGTTGGTGAGGATAATATCTTTCTTTAAACAAATTATACTGAACTTTCTACAAGGTTACAAGGTCAACAAAAGTTATTAAATCAAGACAAATGTACAGTTTAATTCATCCCCCTTCCTGTGCCCACCAACCACACATTTTATCCTCACAAGAATAAGAATTAGTTGGGGCAAAGTTGATATTTTTTTTAATTATTTAACTTGAATTGGACTCTTTCTTACTTGGGCTAGTCTCCAGGCAAGCACAGTTTTTTCCCTAGCTCCTGATAGAAAAATCAGTAGGCCCACAGATTGAGCCACTTTAATCATACAAAACCAGTTTCCTGTCTCTCTCACCAGCCCCTTCCTATCATGTTCAACTGAAATTATATGGTAGATTAAGAAAGGAGGTCACAGGGTTCTAGTTCTATTGTTCTGTTTTAGTGTCTCAGCACCACTTCTTACTCTGTACTATTTTTATTTTCTGTCTGCACTGTAAATTATTGACATATTTCTTACCTGTCAGGCACTTACTTAGCCCTTGATTTTCACTATCTCAATTCATTGTAACAGCACCTTATGACTTGGGCAATACTTGTAACTAGCTAAACTGGCATTCATTCCCAGGTTTTAACAAAATGCAAAGCCCGTGATCTTGACCATTGTGCATACTGTGTACCCATTTGGTTTTTGCAGCTATAGTAATTAGGCTGTTCCACATTAAAGCAATGAAAATAAATTCATTTGTTTTTCACCAATCAAAACCATTAATTCAGACCCTGGAAAGTAAGATCATGTCTTCTCTGGTGGCTAGATCCCACTGGCATTAATTTCGAAATACTTTAGTAAAAACTGCCTTTTCTCCAAACCATTTCTGAGCTTCAGTTCTTAGGCCCAAAATTAACAGAAAATTCCCAATGAAACTGCTTACAAAACCTTAACTTCTTAACAAAATTTAATTTCTCAAAAGTAAGGATCACATTTCCTATCTCCTCTTACACCACCTAATATCTAGCACAGTGAAGGGTATAGACAACATCAAAAATAGTTCCAATAAACTTGCTCACTGAAGGTGGTGTCCTGACCTATCCAAAAAGAGTGAACTTGGATTGAAACCACAAGACTGAACTTGATTTAGCACACATCACTCTCTAGAGCCATGGTAACCTAAATTTTTAGCATGAAGACTGCATTTCATGGACCACTCAAACTTATTCCCATTATACTTTTAGAATTTGTATACTGAAAAATGAATATGTGCATATGAACCTATGTATTCCTTGCAATAACTCTACTCAGCCACACTTTAAAAACTACTTCCTTAATCCAGGCTAAAACTATAAACTTTGAACTAAAAGTCTACACCCTCAACAATTGCCATGAAATTTGAAAATGCCATAGTCATCACATACAACTTCTAGAACCAAGTTATTGGCAGCTTTTTTGGTGGAATTGGATAAATGACAAGAAAAAGAAAAAAACAGACAAGTCCCATTCCTAGAGAACATTCATCAGCAATCACCTATCCACCAGTCACTGGCAAAGGGCTGAAGGAAAAGAACATTACACAGCCAACTTTCAGCACCCAAACACATCATGCCGAATAGCCAAGCCAGGAATTCGTTATGCATACAAGTGGATGACAAGGTTTCAAAACAAATGATAGACCTAGCCATGTGAGTGGGCAAAAAGCAAACAAAGTAAAGAACAAGAGAGTAGACTTGAACACCCGTTTAAAATAGCAGTCTACTTAGTCGATACTGAGAAATAGCAGGGCCAGATAAGCCACCCAGATATGACGTAAGAGCAACTTTCACATCATAGGTAAGAAAAACACACAGATATTCTTAGCATCAAAACACAAAGGGTTCCAAACAGGAACAAATTTTGCAAGTGGCAACTAGAAAATCAAAGGATTGTTACATACTTTCCACATCTATATACACAAATCATCGGCATAGCAGAGTTATGCATGGCATTGCATCACAATCATTTAATTTACAGAGCAACTACCTAATAACTGCCCAGCACTTTGGAGCTTTGAGAGGCAGGTGAGAAGAGTTAAGACACAATGACTACCCTCAAGGAGGTATGTGCTAACTGGCAGACAGCCAAAGATACCATACATCGCTCCATGCCATCATGTGTCACATTCGAAATGAGAGGATCAGGTGAAGAGGAATTACTATTCTGTACAACTGTGTAGCAGCATTTTTAACTTATTTATTGTATAACATTAAAAGATTTTTAAAGGAATTCAGATTTAGAAAGCATTGCTTCTTTCATACAGGGCTGCTGCAGCTTGACGTTCAAATTTTTTAGCAGTAAATGCTTAATAAAGCCTCCAATTGAATGTTAAACAGTCATGAAAAGTAAAGGGTCGCAAAGTGTTTGACTTGGTAAGAATAGAAAATAAAGGCACTCCACAACTAATGTTTAGTCATGCCAATATCCTGATTGTTACTTAAGAAGTCCAGGATTTGGCAGTATTTTTCTCTTTGCCAGTATTTTTCTCTTTGATTTGATAGCAACAGAAGTAAAGGTCTGAGGGAGCATTTTTAATACCCAAGTTGTGGAGAGATATTTGACCTCCAGAAAAAATTAAAAACATTTGCAATCTAAACCTAAGAAGCAAATACAACAAAATTTTTTTAAGTTAAAACCAAAAAATTTTAAACCAGGAGGAAACATCAAAGATGGCCTACGTTAGTGATTTTCAACCATTTTCGTCTCATGGCACACATAAACTAATTACTAAAAAATATTAATTTTTGCTGATCTGACAAAAATTAGGTATAATTTTGCTTCATTCACACCAGATGGCTATTGTTATATTGGCTATTGTCATTTATGTATTTGACAATCTACGGGAACAGATGTCAGTGACCCTGACTAAATAGTCAGATACTGCGTGTTTTAAGCACACAACACACTTTTGCAGCACACTTTTGTGCCTCACGCAGCACACCAGTTGAAAACCACTGGTCTACTTCATGAGTCTTAAGTCTCACTTCCTATTAGTCATCTGAAAAGTTCTTAAAACACAGGTGGTTAGGCCCCACCCTAAAACATTCTGATTCCATTAGCCTGCGGTGGGGCCCAGGCACTTGTGTTGTTTTTTAAGTACCCGAAGTGATCCTAAGATGAAACTAGGGTTGAGAACCACCAATCTTAACAAAATCCTTCGTTTGTAGACTGTAAAATTGACATACATAAAGATTTTATTACTCTAGAGCAGAACAGACACAAAAATCAGCATTCCAGACCACAGTGGTATACCAAGTACTCTGCCACAAAGCAGCAATATTCAAATTGCACAAAAATTGATGATAAAAGATTGTGAAAATCTTTTGCATATTGGCAGTATATCTAATCCTTTACCATTTTAGAAATAACTGAACATAGTACCTGGTTAGCAAAAATAGATCATTGACTTAATAGGAACCGGGTCATGTGTATCATTATTAGTATCATCCATATTTGTCAGTCACATCATGAATTAAAAATTTAATTACAAAGCACCTTGTTTCGTGCCTTCCCATGCACCGAAATTGCTAGACCTGCTCCTGTTTCTCAACCTTGTACTGTTTTCCACAATACGTTTTGAAAAGGAGAAAATCAAGACCTCAAATTTGTAGCTTACAGCACTCAATATCTAGCTACTAAGAGAAATGCAAGCTGAGATAATATTAAGGAACAACAGAAGGGCAGAAAAAATATTTTAATTTATGACCATGTATCTCTTGCTTCAGCTCCCTTGCTTCAGATAGAATTTTGACTTAGTGTTGATATAAAAAGAGCAGGTTATCATGTTTAATGCATGTCAATAACACTTTTTTCTAAAAAAAATTAGACATTAATTTACCAGCATCACTTCATGTGAATTCCTTTGGGCTAAAACTGGATTCCTAGCTCAGTTCAGTTTTATTTTGACTTGTCTCCCAGACGATGAGAACTCAGGCTATGTCAAAGCCAAGGAGCGAGGGTCCGTCACCCTCTTTTGCTGCAGCCCCCAAAGTCCTTCTTTTGGGGGGCCTCCCAAAGTGATCGTGCCTGGCTTAGGTCGTTCCCCCTGTGGGGAATCTTACCCGTCTTTGGCTAACCGACCAAGCTTTTTGGGGTTCAGTTATGAATAAAGCAGCAGAAGCAGAATTCCTGCCAGGAAGATAAGCTTTTGTCTCCTTGCTGGCTTACGGTTCCAAGGGCGTTCCCTTAGCCTTAGCCTAGGCGGGGGTTTCAGCTTCTGATACCAGTCAGGGCAGTTCCCAACAGATTTTGATATATTATGTATGTATATTATCATGCCTAAAGCAACCACTAAGAAAATGATACAAAGTGATATACTCAAAAGCATTATTGTAAATAAATCAAAAGGGAATCCTAAAAAATGTTTATGTAACAAAAAAGAAGGAAATAAAATAAAATATTAAATATAGTTAAATATATTAAATATAAAATAAATTCCTATTTCAGAGTAATGAAAACAGATGGAACAAAGAAAAATCAAATAATAAAATGGCAGATTGAACTCCTAAAAATAATTTACCTAAATACATTAATTAAAAGTAGAGATTGGGGAACAAATTTTAAAATATATGATTTAGCAATACACTGTAAGTAACCCAATCCAAATACAACATAGATAGGTTGAAACTGAATATTGGAAAAGGATATACTATAAAAACATTAATCAAAGTGAAAAACATTAATCAAATCTTATGCAAATGAATTTCACCCATGATGTTTCTGTCAAAATTTCAAAATTGATTTTCCCAAGTTCCCAACTGATTTAAACATATCCTTGTGCCTTACTTCCTTCACTTCCTTTCCCCCATCACTACTCTAAGTTTCTGATTCTGTTAACAAAGTGGATCTTTTTTCAGCCACCCAGATTGAAATCTCACCGATTTTTATCAGATTCTATGACTCTTCCATTCCATGTTTCTTACACCAAGCCCTAAATTCTGTTCCCAGCATGGAGAATCTATATTAGTTCAGGCCTTCCTTTCACAATACCTCCAAACTGGCCTCCACTTTCTCCAGCCCAGGTTAGTCATCCTCAATACAGCATTGAAATGGCTGTCATTGCCTCCTTAACAAAAGACAGTGTCCTGATTTATCAGGTTTTGAGTTTTGCCGACAAATTCTCACTGATCCATTTGTTCCTGTCCAACCAGACTTCACTGGTTCCTAAAAATGCATCCATGCTTTTCCATCCTTGTAGGTCACTGGCCAGAATACCTTTCTTCCATCTCCATCTGGAAAATTACCTTTCTTCAGGGCTCACCTCAAATACCACCTCCATCATGAAGGTGGTATTAGAACAGGCATTGAGCATGAAATGCTATCATTGTCACCAGGCATAAGCCCTTTTTTCTCTAAAATCTTCATAAGGTATTTTACCTTTCCTATAGTGCTTATACAGTCTGTCTAGTCTCAACTGATTTGCATCTTTGACTCCTCTCCCCTAAATTCTAAGTTCCCAAAGACACCAATGGCATCTTCATCTTTGCACCTGCACCACCCACTCTCCACAGTGCCAAGTGAAGTGCAGTGTACATATTAAAGGTTTAATAAATATTTGTTGAATAATTTAAGAGGCAACTTTATCTCTTTACATCAAAACATTATTTCTCTTTTTTCATCACAGTTTTGAATTCTTAGCTTTAAAACCTAAAATGTTAATGTCAGCTAAACTCAATACTTGTCCAGGAACATAAATTATTTTATGTACAAAGAAATAGTTATTCTATTATGTAAAGCAAAATATACATAAATGTATTTTAGTATTTATATGCACTATACAAATTTTATAAGTATGTAACTTCTAGATGTGTTTATATTTTTAATCCTTTTACCAAATAATATCACTTTTAGTAAAATTTCAAAAAAGTTGCCATGGAAAAGATGAAAGAGGGAATCAAATACATCCTTAAGATAACTTTTTTGGCCTTTTAACTATAAAAGAGTTTACCCTAGCAACATCAATAGAAAGAGACCTGAATTGTTAGGAAGAATGTAATTTTGCATAGTTTGTATGTGTAGTTTTCCTCGGTGGGTTTTCAGTGGCCCATAAACCCCACCTCAGTTGATTTTCTCAGCAGCTTGTCCTTGCTCCGATCGACTCCATCTGCATCATGTGCAGGAAATAAACTCAATGTAGGGTGCTGACCCAAGGAAAACATAATTTCAAAAATGCAGCATATATTTAAAATACATGGTGGGTCCCAAACCTATGATTATGTTTTACTCTACACTCTAAACTATGCAGACCACTACTCCCATTCATTAGTGCAATTATCTGTACACATAATTATTTTTTATTGCTAATTTTACACCAGTGAATATCCATTTCAAGAAAAACATTAGCACTTGTTTCTAATTAAATATTTACTGCTTATGTCTTACAGACCAGACACCAGGTTCTTCTTTAGACTGGGCTTACAACCTGGGCATCAAGCACACATTTGCCTTTGAGCTCCGAGATGAAGGCAGATTTGGTTTTCTCCTTCCAGAATCTCAGATAAAGTCAACCTGTAAAGAGACCATGCTTGCTATCAAATATATTGCCAAGTATATCCTCAAGAATACTTCCTAAAGAATTGCCCTCAGTTTGGAATAAGCCAATTAACTCTTCTTTGTGCCTCTCATCAGAATGTCAATCTTCAATTATCCCTAAATAATGCTTCCACATCACCTGACTCTTGCTCATTTAAGTACTGTATTATTTCTTTTTGCTTTCATTTTCTCTCAGTAGCAACTTAACAAATAGCTTTAAACAAAAGATGTTAACTGCCTTTCTTTGTTTCAAGTAAAGTTTAAAACATGCACAAAGTATTATTTTGAGTATTTTCAAAGGTGATATAAAGTGGGTCATAAGAAAGACACGAGAACCCTCAGTTTCTCCAGAATCAGATTTTCAGTGTGGCTTCATCATTTTATGTGCTAATATAATAAAAATAAAACACATTCCAAAATGCATCTTGTTTTTTACAAACTATATTCTCTACATTCCTCTATTAGCATTAATAATCAAGCATTAATATTTCTCATGTATACTGTTAAAAAGGAAGAATATCTTCAATTTCAAAAACATATTTTGCTTACAGATGTACATTAGTAAATATACCTAGGCATTGTTTGTATCTTCACAACAGCAAAAGGATGTCCTAACAGGAAATAAAATAGTTCATGTAGAGATGAATCTCAGTGCTTTAAACCAGTTCCCATCAATGTAATATATATTAAAATCAAAATAGTTTAACCTGTCACAACCAAAGGGAACTACCTCCCAAAACATCCCTTGGCGGTTACAGACACAGCCAACACATCGGGTCAGCTGTGAGCCCTGCCCTCCTCAGAGACTGAAAGGAAGCCTGAAAATGTACTACAAGTTGAAAAGAGAAAAAGTCACACTGACCAAGGGCAATTGGGGTAATTTATACCTTCATACTGTCTATAATCCTATTGTTTAAGAGAGTGTTACAAAGTACCTTTTCCCCAGTCTTAATTCTTCAGTACTTCATCATGTGATGACAGTGGTGTCTGCATTCTAGAAATCCAAACCATAGATGCCTGACAGAATCTGAAGCCAAGGAGAAAGTTTCTTAACTTCCTTTAAACTTACTTTTCAGAACATTCTAGAAAAATTTTTGGAGGATCCACAAGATCCTGAGAAACCAGGTCAACAAATCCTCTGTCTGGCACATTCCTCATGAATACTTTAGGGGCCCGTAAAAGAAAGAGTACCATCAAATCTACCGGTGATAGTGTTTCTGAGAGTTATAAGGTAGGTAAAGGCAAATGTTTTCCATGTAAAATTGTCTGGGAGAACCAACAGTAACAAAATTGCTTTATAGAGGAAAGAGAAAATGATAGAGTCAAGAAAGTACAAGACAAAACTGTGGTTATGAGGTTAAGTTGTACTTTATAAAAAATATAATATCTATGCCTAAATATTTACATTCAAAACTGGCTCAGAACATAGGAGTGTAAATTTGTTCCAATAAACATGCCATATGGGAATTATACACTCATTCGCATTTACTCACTCAACTGAGAAAGGACTAGAATAAATTCTAACGTTAAGATCTACGTAACTACTTCTAACTCCATTGGGTGAGTACATGGAGGAAGCAAGAGGGTAATTCCAATTGTTGAATATCATCCTGTGTTCATCCATTATTCAGTTTATAAAGGATGCAAAAGTTTTTATGTGCTATTTTATTAAGCAAGTATGTAGTTTTATATTTATTTTCTCAAACAGAGGAAAATCATTCAAGTAAAAATTCTAACAAGATTATTTCTTATCTTAATTAAACAGCTTTTGCATGGTATCTCAGAGAATTTTGCTGCTTGGTCTTCATATAAATTGTGAAGATAAATAGGTAAAGAAAAATATCCATGTTAAAATTAAAAACCAAAACTTTATGGGAAAGCTTAAGTACCTAAAGCTGTTATTATTTCCTTGACATTTCTCATTTATCAGTAAAAGGACTTTTTACCCAAGTTACAAATTATGCGGTCTCTTACAATATGTCTCACACACATACAAAATAATCTTCTAAATCATCATTCCTTTTCTAATGTTCTTACTACCAATTTCACTCAAAGGACCATTGTTTTGTATTTTGAAAAATTTTAAAGATTTTATTTATTTTTAGAGAGGGGAAGGGAGGGAGAAAGAGAGGAAGGGAAGCATCAGTGTGTGGTTCCTTCTCACATGCCCCAAGTAATCGGATCCTGGACCACCACCCAGGCATGTGTCCTAGACTGGGAATCAAACCTGAGACCCTTTGGTTCTCAGGCCACCACTCAATCCACTGAGCCACATCAGCCTGAGCAATATTTTGAAATTTTTTTCTGGCAGTGTTCTAGTGTCTGAGACATGCAGGTAGAGAGGGCAAAGGAGGATAAATGGTGATGGAAGGAGACTTGACTTGAGGTAGTGAACACATGATATAATATACAGTTTATGTATTATAGAATTGTACACTTGAAACATATAATTCTATTAACCAATGTCACCCTAATAAATTCAATCAAAAAGTTTTAAAAAATAATGAAATAAGTAAATAAATAAAAGATCTTATTATTTTTACTAATGTAAAAAAATTGAGTTTCCAAAGGGTATCATGACTCCAAACTGATTTTAAAATGTCCTATCAGAGGTACCCTCCCCACATCCTACACATCAGATACATTCTACAATTACAAAGTGCTCCTTGGCTAAGTAAACAATAGGCTCACTGACAAGTCTGCTTCTCATTTAAGACAAATATCGATGCCTGATTTTCTTTAGATGAAAAAAATAAAGTAATTCCCAGAGAAACTTACTACAGATCACTGAGAATACACAAATTCTCTCTGTCCTCAGGTTCTCCCCTAGCAACTTGTTTTCACAAAGTGTTTACATTAACTTTGGCCATTCCAAATGGATGGACATATACCTGAAAGTTGTTGACAGCACACCTTGAGTGTTCTTAATGCACAAACACACACACACACACACACACACACACACAATTATGTGAGGTGATGAAGGGGTTAACTAACCCTGTTGTGATAATCATTTTACAACATATCCATGTATCAAATCATCAAGTTGTACATCTTAAATTACACAGTGTCTATGTCAATTGTATCTCAATAAAGCTGGAGGAAAAAAGAAGAAAATATGAGGCTCTTATAGAAGCTATGATACTTGTAACTGCACATTTACAATATTTTGAGGCAACTTTTTGCCTCAAAATATTAACATATTTACATATTTTCACTCAAAAAATTAACCCATTGAAATAGGAGAAGCTGTGTTCTACCATTTAGTAAACAATTTATAGAGAATTATCTGAAGTTCAGATTACCTCTGGTGATAGAAGATGACTCCTTTTCATTCAACCAGTGATATACAGAAAATTATAAGTGAAATTTAAATTAGGAGTAACAAATAAATACAACCTCCCAAATTAGAAGGCTTTATTACATAAAACCACATTAAAGGCAACAACATTTACTGAACAGTGTAGCTAATATGAATACATGGCAATATTTCATAGATTATGCCTTTACAATTCTTACTTCTTCCAACACAATTGTATTTCATGATTAAAATACCAACCCATTTTTCTATAATGAGTAGAAATGAGTCATAATAGCATCTTGGAAATCTCAGCAGCATATAGGCTACTGTCAGAAATTCCTTAGGCAAAGCTTTTTGGAGACTCTCTTGCATTTCATTGTCACAAAATCCATTATACCAGGACAGATCTCAGCCTGCTTGAGTAACATCTATATGAGGGTTATAATTTTGTCATAAAAATTTACTCTCACATGAACTTAGCATAAAAGGTCTCAGTCCAGAAAATAGGAATTGAAATGGATATATTATCACTTGAACTGCTTTTTTGCTCACTTATCCTTCAATTACAATGTGCCTTAAGTTCACTAGTGTCAAGAGAGGTTAAACCGGAAAAAATGTAAAACAGTTTTTGAAATATGTGAGGAAAATTTGACACTTAATGTTGTAAATGCATTATTATTGCCATGGTATCACTGAAATGTGTTATTGACTTGGCTCATTTTACACTGTGGAGTCAAGGCTTAAAAGTCTATTCATGAAACAAAGAAAAACCTGTATCTCTCACTCCATATATAAAAGAAATAAGAACTCTGGTTCATTTTTTTATTTTAAATTATCCAATTCCTTTTTAATTAAATCTCTGCAAAACTTAAAAAAATCAAGAGGTAATTACATTTTAATGGGGCAAAGGGTGGGGGTGAGAAGGAAAAGTTCTGAGAACTGTAATCGTACTGGCAGTAATGATCATATGAAAAGGAACATTTGCATTGCACTGGTAATTCAAAAATTGCCCTCCCGTGCACATCTGCATTTGATCACAACTCTGTGAGACTGAGTTGAGGGGATGCTATTTATTATCCACATTTCACATGTTTGAAACCATGACTCAAAGTGTTTAAGTGACTTGCATATACAAAGGTGCAAACTGAAACTAGATCTTCACACTACAAAATTCAAATTATTTTCACTACACCACACTGTTTAATGGTCATTACTTCTCTAGAAGGCTGAGAGGATAAAAGGTTATTTAATCTGTGACTCATCAATTTAAGTCCTAATTCTAGAACCTTGCTAATGCCCATCACACACGCTTCTAGATGATGTAACAAGGTATTCTCACATTTGAACGCATACTGGAATCTCCAGGGAAGCTTATTAAGGTGCAGATTGCTGAATCCCTCCCGCACATAATGCTGGTGCTGCTGGTCCACCACCCACACTTTGAGAACCAGTGACGTAAAATAATTCTAAAATTTCCTTCAGCTTTTTTATAAGATTTTTCAATGACTTTAGTGATATTTATTGAATTGCGCAGTTTATTTGCAAAACTAATTTACTCACAGGCTTTATCTTCAATTAAAATTTCAGACTGAAAATCAAGTAGACAGAATAGGGATTTTTTTCATTAAAATTTTTATCATCCATAAAAACGTTTGTAAGTAACAAACCAAGTGTTCAAACACAAACTTACAAATTTCAAATCCACTCAACATAAAAATGTTTTAAATATACATCAGTAAATAAGGATAATAAGGGTCCCTGCTTTGAAATTTTGTTGATTCTATGAATTGTAACATAGCTGGCATGAATTTATTGCAATTATTTATAGTTTATTTTTATTTATCAATTTGGAATGTTTTAAGTTTTTATGTTAAGTGTCATATCCAAATCCATTTTCAGATCATAAAAACCGTGACCTCCACCAAAGCCCACTGCATCTGTTGAGGAAACTGCTTTAGGATCCATTGTAAAAATTCCCTTGGCAATGAGCAATAGCTTCTTTAATAGTAAAACTAAGCAAGTTCTTGAAAAATATTTGCAGAAATAATTTTGGAGTCAACAGCATTTGTTTCATTGAAGACCAAGGGGAGGATTCCAGCTGACGTGGTCCTTGGCCATCACTCACAAGCTCAAGCAGGGTAATAGGACAATCCAAAAACTTGCTTACATTCAGGCATCCCTTGATGCTGCAATTGACAAAGCTCAATTTTGTTTACTCTATTCAATTTTTCACAAAGGCAGAGAATGAAGAAAGACAAGGAACATGTGTCTGGTGGTTTTGGCAGAAGACTAGAAAGAAAACGTCAGTCAGAAAAAAGTAATAAACTCAGATTTTCCTTAGCTCCTTCCACAAACTAACGCTCTCTCATGATAATTTAAATATGACTGCTTCATCTTATCCCAACTGTTCATTTCACTTGGTCTACAAAGAGCAAGTCTTTGAAATAAGAAAGCAAGTCTTGAAGAGGGGAGGGTGAGGTAGGGATTGGTGGAAAGAAGGTGAAGGGAGTAGTCAGAGAACATACATGAAGGAGCCACGGACATGGACAATGGTGTGGGGATTGACTGTGGAAGTGGAGGGAGAGCTGGGTGTTGAAGGGCCAAAGGGGCAATAAATGGGACATTTGTAATAGTGTAGATAATAAAACATCAAGAAATGAAAGGAAAGAAAGGAAGTCTTAAAGAAGAGACACCTTTTCTTAGACCTTGGACCAGGGTACCCTCATGATTCTGGTGTGCCCAATATATCCCTAATTACCTGTTAATTTTTTGTATTAAAATAACTATGGAGGTTAAAGATCTTTTATTTCTCTATTTTGTTCTAAACCACATATGCATATGAAATGCAATTTACAAGTCTAACTGAGAATACAAGAACATTTGAATGTACAACCTGTGCAATAGAGCACACAAGGAGTCTGAAGTCATGCCAAAGCAGATTTGAATAGAGCCTTCACTATTTACTAGCCATGGCCCATCTGTGAAATTCAGATAACAATACTTTTGTCACAAGGCTATTGTGGAGATTTTAAAAGTACTATATAAAACACAAGGTTAACCAATTGTTCTGGCTTGCTCAGAAGCAAGGGGTTTCCCAGGATGCAAGATTTTTAGTGCTAAAACCAAGACAATCCTGGGAAAACTGGATGGTTAGTCACCAGATTGTACTGAAATGTTTCTCAAGCAAAAATAAATATTAGGGCTCCTTCCTTTCCCCTTATAATTTTCTAGAAACTATTTTTACCAGATAATATAAATAGTAATATTTATCAGTAGTTATCACTTCACTATTAGATAGATGTTCAATACTTTACATAGATTCTATCATTCTTTTTTTCATTATACTTTATTTATTATGCCATTATAGTTGTCCTGATTTTTCTCCCTTTGCCCCCCCTCCACCCAGCACCCCTCACTCCCTCAGGCAGTCCCCGCACCATTGTTCATGTCCATGGGTCATGTGTGTAAGTTCTTTGGCTTTTCCATTTCCTATAGTGCACTTCACATCCCCAGGCTATTCTGTAACTACTTATTCGTACTTCTTAATTGCCTCATCTCTTCACCCATTCTCTCCCTCCACTCTTCCATCTGGCAACCTTCCAGTAATTAACTTTTCTCTTGCATTTAAGATTCTCTCTGTGCCTTTAACCTTTGGCCTTTTAATTAATGATGTGTCTTGGAATGGGTTTCTTTGCATCCTTCATAATTGGGACTCTGCGTTTCCTGGACTTGCACATTTCCTTCACTAAATTAAGGAAGTTTTCTTTCACTGTTTTTTCAAATAGATTTTCAATTTCTTGCTCTTTCTCTTCTCCTTCTGGCACCCCTATGAAGCAAATGTTGGACCTCTTGAAGTTATCCCAGATGCTATTTATACTACCCTAATTTTTTTGAATTCTTTATTCTTCTTGTTGTTCTGTGTGGTTGTTTTCTGCTTCTTTATGTTCCACATCATTGATTTGATTCTTGGCTCCATCCATTCTGCTGTTGTTTCCCTGTAAACTGCTCTATATTTCAATTAGTGTATCCTTCATTTCTGATTGGATCTTTTTTATGCTGCTGAGATCCTCACTAAGTTCCTTGAGCATCCTTATAACCAGTGTTTTGAATTCTGTATCTGATAGATTGCTTGTGTCCATTTTGTTTAGCTCTTTTTGGGGAGTTTTGATCTATTCTTTCATTTGGGCCATGATTCTTTGTTTCCTCATTTTGGCAGCCTCCCTGTGTTTGTTACTATGTCTTAGATAGGGCTGCTTTGACTCCAAGTCTTGGTACTATGGCCTAAGGTAGTAGGTGTTTTGTAGGGTCCAGTGGCACAGACTCTCCTATTACCCAAGCTGGGTACTCAAGGTGCACCCTTCATGTGGGCTGAGTACACCCTCCTTATAGTTGAGACTTGGTTGTTGTTGGCAGATCAATAGGAGGGATTTACCCAGGCCAGTCAGCTGCAAGTTAGTGGCTGTGACCACTGACCACTGACCTCAGCCCTCTGTGGAGGATCAGCTGTAAAGGGGCAGATTGGTGGTGGAGCTTCAATGTGGTCTGTAGCTGTCCACTGGATCTGTTGGCCCTAGGGCTTCCCAGGTGGTGCAGGCCAAGGTCAGCCCCCACCTGTGTTTTGCTGGAGGCACCCTGCTTGAGCTGTGAAGCAATCTGAGATAGCTGTTACTTGTGCTGGGCTTAGAGATTTCCAGATGAAACCAAGCTGTCCTCTAATCTGGCTGCCTAAGGCTCACTGAAGCCAGCTGTTGCTCATTTGACAAGGATTTAGGAGCCAAGATCCCTCGTTCTTATGGAAAAGAAGTTTGGGTGTTCCAAACCATTGGCCAGCAAATTGGGTGGACTAGTGCCTCTGTGGATCTCCAAGGTGGGTCACACAGTGTTAGCCAGGTTGATGGAGCCTCAGATATGGCACCAGCTTGCTGGCTCTGTGGTGTCTGGTATTGAGGCCTCTGCTCTCTCCAACACCAGACACTTCAGTCTCTCCCTGTATACCACTGGTGCCCTTCAAGCTACCACTCCAGTGTTGGACCTGACAGGGAGCGAGTCTAAGTAGATGAGTCTGTGTGTGAGTGCCTCGAGAGAAGCTGCTTAGGACTCTAGCAGCCTCCTCCACTGATTTAATCTCCAATGGTTTTCGCAGCCAGAGGTTGTAGAGACTTATTTTCCTGGCACTGGAATCCTGACCTGGGGGGCCTGAGAGGGGTCTGAGACTCCTGGCTCCCAAGATATCCCTCCTGAATTTTTACTGGGGGTGGGGCCAGTCTGTTCTACCCCCATGCCCCTCCTACCAATCTGGATGGATGTGGTTTCTTCAATTCTGCAGTTGTCAGACTTCCGTTTAACTTGATTTCCTAGTTGTCAGACTTCCATTCAACTAGATTTCTGATGTTCCTCAGTGATGGTTGTTCTGCGTTTTAGTTGTAATTTTCATTTAGTTGTGCAAAGAGATACGCCATGTCTGCCTACTTTGCCATCTTGACCAGGAGCTTTAAATAAACCCTTAAAGCTAAATGTCATATTAATTACTCCCATTTTGACGGGCGTCAAATGGAGACAAAGAGAAGCTAAATACTCTACTCAAGGTCATAGAGCTAAGAAATGGTAGAATAGGCAATCAAACCCAAGCAGCCAAATTTTAAAATGTGTGTGCTGAACTCTTTCTGCTCAATATGGTCCTCAGACCAGCAGCCTCAGCATCGCCTGGGAGCCTGGGAGAAATGCTGACTCAGCACCATACCCACCCAGACTGACCATGCCACAGTCTGTGCTGTGACACTGTGCTACAAAGCTTGGGAAATTACAGCCATAAAAAAAAGAAAAATGTAGGATCTTGAGCTTTAGATAACACTGGCAATTTCTTATTCATGCCCCTAATTTAAGAGGTCACAGATCTGAAACCCCAAACCTCTAAAAGACACACAAAGACTTAGTAATGAAGGAAACTGAACTAGAAGTAAAGCAGAACTTGCATTCAGAAGTAAGCTTAAAAACACTTAGTGAACATGAAGCTGAAGTGAACCCAAACAATGCTTTCTTAAAGCACTGGTTTGGGGTGTTTTTTTCCTCAAAATATACCTACTTAAAACATGACCAAAATAATATCATTTTCTTATAGGAATGCATCAAGAAATTGGGAGGGCAGAAACCAAACATCAAAGCTTTTGAAAAGAAACTTTGAGCTGATCTACTTTTTGTGCTGTTCAAGTTTTTGGCTTTCACACAAAACTGAATATAGTGGGGAAATTTATAATTAGGAGATTTGCTTATGTTTAGAATTAATTTAGAGTTTTGAATATAAATATACATTAACAAGTATTTAATGTTCTTTTCAAAAACAGGATCTTAGAGAAATAGTCTATTGAGCACTGTTACCAAAAGCTGGAAGACTATAAAATCTCATTGCAAGCTGAAACCCAACACAGAAAGTCAGAAGTGATGAAGTCATTATCGTTTGCTAGATTAAAAACACTCAGTCTCAATAACAACTCAGACCCAGTTCAGAGTAACAGCTTCAGTCTATCAAAGTAAATATTTTATGTGCCAAAATATGTTGGGTACACAGTCAGTACAAAATTATGTGTTTAATTAGCTGCATTTCATCAAATGCCTTTATACCAAGGCTATCTCTTCTCTGTGACACTTTTTCCCCATCTAAAGTAAACAAAATAGTCACTGGAAACAACCACATTTAGGAAATAAAACTATACTTCCATCTTTAAAATTCTTCAGTTTAAATCTAAAGATTTTTTCTCACTGTTTATTATTGTTAAATAATGCATAAATATCTTACTTTTCATTTAAATTCAATTTTTAAGGCTTTAGCTTCAGGTATCACAACTGACCTATTAGGCCAAGTTGGAAGAAAATTGACATTTCTGGACTTCGATGCCAGGCTTTTTACATCATTAATTTACTTAATCTCCTAATGATGCTAACAGACAGTTATAATTAACTACCGCATAAAGGAGGAAACCAAGACTCAGAGAACCTAAGAGAATCACCAATGGCTTTCACCTGAGGGGCAGCATTTGGATTTGACCCAGGTCTGAGACCCACACATGCTGCTTTCCAATGGTGACCAGAAATCCTTGTGGTACATCATTCAAGGCCTCTGGAGCTGAAAGTGACTTTTTTCTTGTCTAACAAGTTAGAGTTTACAAACAATGTGGACTCACAAAAAATGAGTAAATAAAAGGAAGGTTTACTGCTTGTCCCAGATACCATAGACCCTGCCTCCATCTCTCCATAGCCCATGGGAAAGCAAAGGCTACAGCTCTTCCCCAGTGATAAATAAGGGGATGCAGCATGGCTCCACAGGGTGCAGGTCCACCCAGGAGCTGATCAGCATCACCCAATAGACCAGGGACAGCAATTCCCCGAGAAAGTTCCAGCACAGGTGACAATATGGCTTGGACCCGAATGCATGGACCATAATATGCCTGGCTGCCCCACAGAGCAAATCAACAGGTTTTTCCCTTTATGGGTCCCACCAAACCTATGGCTCTTAGCCAGAGCTCCCAGGCATTTATAAACTGAGCTTCACATACACAAATAAGTCACTAAGCCTCTCCAAGGACACCGCAAAATGTCAATCACACACCTCCTTGGCAAACATGGCATTTGGACCTAAATTCCAACCTCAATCCCACAATCATGTTGCCTGCTCTTAAGAGCTAAAGAATTCAACCAACAATTTGGTGGCGCAAGAAGAACAGCATCACATTTTTAAATGGCATCTGATTGGGAGGCCAGTCTTCAAAAAGAAAGTGTGCTGGGGCCCTTATCAATATTGCACCCCCAACTCAAATTCACTGCTCTGACCTGGCTCCCTCATGGGGCTTTTCCCAAACATTCCAGTTCACACGTCTCCACTCTCTCAGCTGCTCCCAGAGTTCAAGTTGCTGACTTTGGTAAACTGCCCCATATGTACGGTTACTCCTGAACTTGCATCTATACTCTTGGAAATCAGCCACAGCTGCATGGACTTTTTCTAAGTTCCCGACAGCCCCTAACACCTGTCTGACACAGTTCTGGCAGGCTGCTTTAGCAGGACCTCCTGGTATGACAACACCTAGGTGGAGTGACCACAGTCCAGAATCTGATGTGCAGAAATGTGATGACAAGTGAACAGGCTCTGCTAAATGAACACATGTCAACCAGACTCCTCAGAATCTGACTTTTACATGACATTGCAAATTATTAATTTAGCATGGGCTGATAGGGGCTTGGGGTGAATTGGAGAAGACAGAAAAGATCCGCTGGGGATAGGCAGACAGCATCCATCCTCAGCAGTTGGTAGAGGCGCAGAAGCAAACAGGCTGAGAGAATGAAGGTCACAAGCTCATGCTAAGCCTCAGTTTTATGCATTTGGCCTAGCAAACATCATAAGCAAAACAAAACCAGCATAGTGCTTCCAAGTAGCCCTCTGTCTTCATCACATTCTTCATCATATTCTTTCTCTTTATTCAAAACAATGAGGGTGTCTCTGCTTTTTTAATCTCAGAGAAGCCTAGAAATTAGGGTGTGGGGGACAATAAATGCCCCCAGAGGTGAAGTTAATACCTCAGAGGGTCACTTGCTTCCAGAGAGCGCCTTCTAAATTTGCTCTATATGTACCCACATCCTTGTGTCAGGGTCTGCTTTTAGGGCAACCCAAAATCATAGGGAAATGAAAGCAGAAGACAAATAAATAGACAAATTAATAGACAAATCATCCAGAAGAGATAAAAGAGAGGCATGTGTGCGTAATTTATGCACTATCCAGAATTATCCATAAGGCCCTATGTATCAATTTGTCAGAAACTTTTTGCTGACTATGAACAAAAGTTACTTAATTTACAGCAACATGGGATTCAACTGAGGAAATTAATAAAACTATTTGCTTAGGAAATGCTAAACAAACTACAGGGCTCATACTATCACTGCTAAAAGTGCTAAAGAGATTGAGATTATGACACAGGTTATAAAGGAAGCCTAAGCTGGTAAAGTTATACATAATTGCCGATAACAGTATTGTTGTCACATTTAATTTTAAAAAAGGTTTTCATTTTTAGGGGAATTATAGGTTCACAGAAAAATTGTGCAGAAATTACAGAGCTGCCCTATACCCCTGCCCCACACATGCAGAGTTTCCCCAAACCAGCATCCCCCACACACCCGGATGGTACCTTTATTGCAGTTAGTGAACCAACCCTGGCAATTCTGTCACTCAAAGCCCACATCTAGATTGTTTCACTTTTGCTGTTTTTACATGCCATGGGTTTTTTTATTTTATTTTAGGTTTTAAAATGATATACGAAAAAGAGCTCTTCCCCCAACATGTTATAAAATATGCTCAGAAGCATAGATGGATTCCCACTAAGCTACCTGAAAGTCTTCAGAATAGGTATCCAGGAACCCTACACAACCCACCAACCAGGTTAGTTCTTGATGTATCACAGGAATGTGTATTTAAACTGGTAAAGAATTATCTCATTCAGAAGTGCAGAACCTCATGTTCATTCCTGGTGGCAAGCTGAACTATTGCAAATCCTCCCACTTTACGTTCACAAATCATTTCAGGACTCTTTGAGAACAGACTATGAGTCAACATAAAAACAAGGCAATACCAGCTAAACTGGCAAAATAGGTGTTAGCAGCTTGGAAGAAAGATAGAAGACAACAATTAAAAACTCTTTTAAGAAATGATCCAAGCCCTGGCTGGCATGGCTCAGTGGACTGAGCATTGGCCTATGAACCAAAGGTCACTGATTCAATTCCCACTCAAGGTATATGCCTGGGTTGCGGGACATGTCCCCAGTTGGAGCCATGCAAGAGACAACTGATTGATGTTTCTCTCCACCTCTTTCTCCCTCCCTCTTCTCCAAAAAAATGAATAAATAAAATTAAAAAAGAAATGATCCAACACTAATGTTGTAAACAAAAGCAGGTCTGGCTGCCTACTGCTACAAAAGCCAACATTCTAGAGGCAGGTACTGATGTAAAGGAAAGTGGTGTATTCAGATGCCAGCCATCTGGAAGATGGGGGACTCACGTCACAAAGCCCATCTCCACATCTCAGTGGAGGCAGAGGTTTTTATAAGGAGGGAGAGGGGAACAGAACAAAGAGGTCAAGGTGGGAGTTGAAACATTCTCTACATGCAGATGAGCACAGTCCATTCCAGTAAATGATGGTCCAGTGTGCTTCCTCCTGGCTTACTCATCCTGCTTCACATCATCCTGGCTCCAGGGTTAAAGGTCAGCAAATCTTCCAGAGCTAGGATGCCTGAAGGTCAGAGTCTGTATGTTTGTGTTTTTTTATTTTAATCATTGTTCAAATACAGTTTTCTCCCTTTTACTCCCATTTCAGCCCACCCACCCAACCCTCCCCACTTCCCTCCCATTACCAACCCCGCCCCTAGTTTTTGTCCATGTGTCCTTTATACTTGTTCCTGTAAACCCTTCCCATTCTCCCCTGAAATTCCCTCTTCTCTCCCCTCTGGTCACTGTCAGTCTGTCCCCTATTTTGGAGAAAAGGGGACCTAGTGCACTGTTGATGGGACTGCAGACTGGTATAACCACTATGGAAAGTAGTATGGAACTTCCTCAGAAAACTAAAAATGGATCTGCCTTTTGACCCTGCAACTCCAGAGTCTGTATGTTTTGAAGTTAGCTCCTAGAATTCTTATACAAATGTGCTGTTTATCTACAAGTGACATTAGTCAGAGTCAGCATTTACAGAAACAACGTCAAAGAATGGTGGGGCGGGATATAATTTCCTACCATTACAACACTGCTGATGCCTCTTGATGATTGGAAAAATGTACACATTGAGGCCTCTAAGTGGAAGAATGACTCATAGGAGCAAAATTCTGAATGTGAAATAATTTCAGAAATAGCAACAAATTTACTGTGCTCATATTTGCATTTTTATTTATGTATGATTACGACATGTTTTGTTCAAGCCTGTTTACATAAGTCAAACAGGATTTTTTTAAGTATGGAATAAAAGTGAAACCACTGTGGAAAGCAGTACAGAGTTGCCTCAGAAAATTAGGAATGGAACTTCCATGTGACCCAGATTTTTGACTTCTGGAAATTTATCTGAAGAAACTTGAAACACTAATTCGAAAGAATATATGCATCCCTATGTTCATTGCAGCAGTATTTACAATAGCCAGGATTTGGAAGTAACCCAGGCATCCATCAGTAGATGAGTGGATAAGAAAAAAATATGGTACATTTACACAATGGAATACTACTCGGCCATAAAAAAGAGGAAAATTTTACCCTTTGCAAAGGCATGGATGGACCTGAAGAACATTATGCTAAGTGAGCTGGGCCAGTTAGAAAAGGACAATTACCATGTGATTTCACTCATATGTGGAATCTAATGAACAAACTGAACTAACAAGCAAAATAGAAACAGACTCATAGAAAAGAGCAGGCTGGCAACTCTGGGGGGCTTAAGGGAGTGGAGGAATTGAGCAAAAAAAAAAGGGAAAGAACTAATGGACATGGACAACAGGGTGGTGATTGCAGTCGGTAGGGGAATGAGTGGAGGTAGAAGAGGGTATAGGTAGGATAAATAATAATGGGGAAAAACAATAAAAAATAAAATAAATAAATTGAGGAATGTTAATTTTAAAAATGTATGAAATACAAATTCTAAGGCTAAAACTCTTCATCTAATTAGTAGAATTTTTTTTCTTTCTTGATGGCATCTTAAATTCAATAAAATATGACAGGTGCTTACAAAATCAGGAAGCTCTGGGGGAGCAAATGTCAGGGCAAACCAGAAGCCACAGGCTTAAGAAAACTTCTGCTAAAGTTCTCAGCTTCAGGTAACACCAAAGCTGTACCCAAAGTGAACCTCATGTAGGTGCTTTGTCTTTTATCTGCCCACCTTGCAGAGAATAATGCCTTCCCCTAGTTTTCCACATTTGCCATCTCAAGTAACTGTTTCTCACTAACAGAACCTGACCCAGAACTCTATTATTTAGGAATTTTGGGAAATGTTGTTCCTAAAAAGTACAGACAGAATTTAGCCCCACCTCCACCCACCCACCCCCCTCAAATTTGTATGTGTAAACAACAAAGGTGATCATATTTGGAGCAGATGCCCTTGGGAGATAATTAGGATTAAATGAGGTCATCAGGGTTGGCCCCATAACAGTACTGCTGCTCCTATAAGAAGACCACACAGAGCTTGTTCCCCTTCTCTGCTGGCCATGTGAGGGCACAGCAAGAAGGCGGCAAGCCAGGGAGAGAGCTCTCAGCAGAACCTAACCATGCTGCCACTCTACTCTCAGGCTCCCAGCCTCCAGAACTGGAGAAATAAATGTCTGTCATTTAGGCCATCCAGTCTATGGTATTTTGTTATGGCAGCTCAAGCTGACTAGTACACTAAGCTTCTTTTCCCCTAAAATACAATGCAATTAGCACCTTTAATATAACATAGGGGGTGGGGGTGGAGATGAAGTGAGTTAACAATAGACAGTCTGCACAATTGCTTTGAGGATTATAATACACGGAATTATTGTTCTCAATTCTTTTTTTAAAGGATTTTATTTATGTATTTATTTTTAGAAAGAGAGAAAAGGAGGGAGAAAGAGAAGGAGAGAAACATCAATCGGTTGCCTCTTGCATGCCCCCAACCAGGGACATGGCCCACAACCCAGGCATGTACCCCAAATGAGAATGAAGCAGTGACCTTTTGATTTGTGGGACAATGCCTAAAACACTAATCCACACCGGTCAGGGCTGTTCTCAGTTCTTCCTTCACTCCTTAATAAAGTTACATATCTACACTTTTCCCCACATGACTCTACAATATTGAGCGTAGTGAACAGAGTATATATTCCAGCCTACTACAGTTGGGCCTACCTATGAGATTTGCATGGGATGACAGAAATTTAGCAAATGTGACATACGCAGAGGTTTTAAATATGTTTGTGTGGCTTGGCCTTCCCACTTACACTTCTGTGTTCTGCCATGGAAGAGCACGCCCCAGGAAGCTGTTGGCATGGGTGAGGCTGATGGGAACCCAACTCACAGCCTGGAGTCCAAGCCAGCTGCCCGAAGCCCAGCTGAGCCGCAGACAACTCACAGACCTGTGAAGGAGAAAATAAACATTTATCATTGTAAACCTCCAAGATTTTGACATTGTTTGTTATGTAGCAAAAATTGATGCAAGGATTAAGCATATATTATCTAAAACAGTGCTTAATACATATTAACCATAATCATTTCAGGAATCTTGTAAATTACACTGCACAATAAAAATGTAAACACTATATTCAGAGTATTTGTTTAAAAATAATAGCAGGTAATGGCAGGTCTTCAATATATAAAAATGTTACAGTTTTGAGGGGGTTTTTAATATCAAATTAAACCTAGGTTGAGCAGCAGGCCTTGGGGTTGGCAAGAAGTCTAGCAGCCGTCCTTTTCCCATTCCTCACTCTGTTCTCAGATGACAGAAAACCCCAGGGCTTACACGGCTCCAAACAGAAGGAGAGGCCACTTTCAGACAACGTCCAAAAGTAACATTAATTTCAAAAACAGTTTGTCCCTTTCTGGGACATCGAAGGCCTCGCACTATTTAAGTAATACATGCTCTCCATATTGCTATATTGCTAGAACCTGAAGGAGTAAATGTCACCCACTGTCTTAATTATAGTTATATTCCTAATTACTTAAATTAGAATTAGAATTAAGAGGATTTTACAGGGCTATTTGTAAGTAATAGTGTTTTCTTTTTTTTTAAAAAAAGGCCATCACTATTATAATGTAGTGTATCCTTAAAAAATGTAATCACAGTGGTGCAAAAAGGCAGAAGAGAATTTGTCTTAAGTGATACCCAACAAGTTTGTGCATATGCAAATAAGTATACATCAGAATAAGAGGTTTAAAAAAGCATCCTTCTTTGAAGGGCAATTTGGCAACACTTTAACAGCCATAATGTTTTTATATCCATTTGTAATTTTATTCTTAAATAAGCTTTGTAATCTTATTCTTAAATAAATGTAAACAAGTAAATCAAATCTATATGTGTATATATATATTTATAAACATGTTATACTCATCTCCAGTAGTGAAAACTAAAAATGTAAGGGAGTTTTGGTAAGTTTTGATATATAATTTTTAAAATGGTATGCAATATATTAAAATATACACTATAGAACAGTAAAAATAAACAAAAAGTAAAAACCAAAAGTGTGGAGGATACCGGCCAGCAGTATCCATCTCAGCTGTGGATGTTCGTCAACACGTGAGAGAAACAGACACAGAGACAACCAGGTCCTGTGGGGGAATAGGAACAGCAGGGCCACTCCTCACCTGGGGAGCGCCTTGGCCACCCTCTCTCCTGGAGGGCGCCCACTTGGCCACCCTCGCTGGTGGATAGAGCGCCCCGTTCCCCCTCCGGAGAGGCTTTTTATTGGTTTCGTTTAAATAAGAATTCAGGTAAAAGCTCATTACTCATTGCTAGGAAGTAAGGATCAAACAATAGATAACAGGGAAGTCTGAGGGCCTATTTTGAGTCAGGGTTAAAGAGCTGTAAAACTTTAAAGAACAAACTTACTTCTTCCTTGGACCCTTATCATTCAACTGAGAACATTATAAACAAAGTGGGTTTCACAGGATTTTACATATTCTTTCTTAGGCCTGATCACCCGGGGAACCTGCCCTTTTCAGCACCGAGCTGCACCACCCTGTCATTGTTTCAGGCTTAGGTGGAGCAAGGGAACTAAGGCAACCAAGAGATAAGGAGATTTTCTCGCAGACAATGAGGACTCAGGCTATGTCAAAGCCGAGGAGCGAGGGTCCAACACCCCCTTTTGCTGTAGCCCCCAAAATCCTTTCTTGGGGGCCTCCCACGTGATCGTGCCTGTCTTAGATCGTTCCCCCCTTGGGGAATCTTACCCGTCATTGGCTAACCGACCAAGCTTTGGGGTTCAGTTATGAATGAAGCAGCAGAAGCAGCACTCCTGCCAGGGAGATAAGCTTTTGTCTCCTTGCTGGCTTATGGTCCAAGGCCACTCCCTCAGCCTTAGCCTTGGCAGGGTTACAGCTTCTGATACCAGGCAGGGCAGTTCCCAACACAAAAGAAATACACTCAAAATAACAAAGTGAAAAAGAACTTGTAGCATAAAAACACGTTGAGATTGTAGGTGGCTCAAGACTGGGAATGGAGCAGAGACAAAAGAGCCTGGATACAGTATTTTGTATTCTACATTTTATTTATATCTATACTTTTTATAAAAAAATAAAACCATGAGACAAAACTATATGTTACTTTGTGCTGAAAAATATTTTGTTTCTTTAAAAATATTAGCAAAGAGTGGGTGGATTCATTTCCAGATTCTACAAGAAAGATGACCATCCATTGCTATTGTCTCTCTTCCCAAAGACCAACCAAAAACACCAAAGAAGTTATGAGAAATCCCTGAAATGAAGACAGAGGGCTGTTTTGAACTGATGTAAGAGGGCAGGAATGGCTTCACCCTACATAAGATGCAGCCCTGTAGAGTACAGAGAGGTTAAAATGGAAAAGATATTTTTGGGACAAAGATAGACCCACCCACACCTATAGCAACTCAGATTTGGTCCAAGTGATCTGAAAATCAATGGCAGAAGCCACTCTGAGATGATGTTGAGCCTGAGGAAACGGCTTTGGGAAGTTACTGTGGTTAAAGAAGATCTCCACCTGAAGCTGCTCTTTCCTAAGGGACAAAAGAGGAAAGCCCTACCTTGAGTTTATTTTTTTATTTTAAATGAGAAGTCACTGCCTCACTGCCTGGCCCCTCTGCACATTAGGATTCATAACGCTTTCTCCCCTTAGTAGATTGTGGTGACAGAGTGGTCTGGCCTTCCACCATATGCATTGCCTGACAGATTCAAAAATACCCCCAGAAAAAAAGTCCACACACTAAAAGGAAAGGATATTTAAGAAATACAACTATCTGGATCTCAGATTCCATCAGAAGCAAAAATATATAAACCAACAATTTTAAATCAAATTAGTGAAATATTTTTAAAAGGGAAAAATGTATCAACATAAAAGCAAAAATATTAAAAAGTGTCAAGAAATATTTTAAAGATAAGATTACAATAGTTGAAACACAAAAACACAAAGATAAAAAATATTTTTAAAAACTCTGCTGGAGAAAAGAAGAAAAGGCAAAGAAATGAGAAACGTAAAAGTCATTAGGAATAAGGAACAGAAACATAAGTGCTAAAATCCAAATCACAGAAACACAAATTTTAAAAAGAGTAAATATTTGAAGAAATAATATAAATTCCCAAATTTTTAAAAAGATAACAGGCCTAAGACTGAATGAGTCTATAAAGTGCCAAACAGGAGGAACAAAGAAAAATCCACACCACATCTCACTAAAATTTAAGAATAAGAAATGTAAAGAGAAAATTTAAACAGCTAACAAAAAGAAAAAGCATATTATATCAAAAGAACAAAATCAAATTGTTCAAAATCAACAGTGAATGCAAAACTATGGAAGTAGAATTTCCAAAATATTGAAGAAAAAATTTTTAATTAAGAATTTTTTATCAGTCAAATCTAAAGACCTGGTAAATATATTCCCAGGTGTGTAAAGCCTCAGAAGGTCTGCTGCATAAAGATCCAGTGTGAAAACAGAATAGGGATATTCTTTTTTTTTTTTCCTTTTTATTGAAAGGTGGAGAGAAGCAAGCAGACCATCAAGGGATGTTGGGACCAAGGAAGGAAATGCTAATGAGTTCCCTGGGTTTTCTTTTGCCTTATACATACCACTCTTAAAGCTGAAGAAGCTTAGAAACTCCAAGACATAGAGAAAAGAAGAAAAAAAAGCCCAACAGAGCATATTTTTCCTAGAAAAAGAACCAGGAAAAGGACAGCCTAGCAAGACAGAAAACCTATAGAAAATAACTACTCTATTCCAGCAAAACAGCACAGAAAAACTGTGGCCCAACCCATGACAGCAAAGACTGAGGGGGAAGTCCAGACTTTCATCCCCACCCCAACCCCATCACACGGTAACAAGGAACTCCAAACCACGCACAAGGGTGGTGTCAAAGGGGAGTAGGAAGCTAGGACTTTCATGTCCACTGTGCAGTAATGAGGTCCCCCAACAGGTTCAGCAGAGACAACATGGGAAACCTGGATTTCTCCACAAACCTGCCTGTAGCAGGATGCTCCTCCCTCTCTCCACTGTGGGGGTGTGAGAAGAAGTCTTGGGGACATTCAGGACTGATGCCACCACCCAGGAGTAACAAGCCTCCCTGCTACTGTGGTGTTGGTGGAGGCCAGGGGAGGAGAAATAACGAGGAACACATATTCCTCTCTGTCAGGGAAGTATTGGTGAGGAGAAAGAACTACATTCCTGCCCAGCAGTAAGCAGGAACCCCACCTTCAGGTGTCAACAAAAGTTAAGTAGGGAAGCTGGACTTGTACACCTACCTGGCCATAATGAGGCAATAGCCTACCTTACACTTCCAGAGAGGTGTCAGAAGAGACCAAATAAAACAGAAGGTTTAAATAAGAAATAGTATCCCATAACATAATGCCCAAAATGTCCAGATTTCATATGAAAATTACTCATCGTACCAAAACCAAGAAGGGCAATTATGAGCACACTTAAAAAAATGAAAAATTAAAGTCTCATTAAAAAAAGTATCAACAAAGAAACAGAAGATAAAAAGAAGAACCACTTCTGGAAAGATGGAGGTATAGGTGGATACACCATACCTCCACGCACAACCAAGATTAGAACATCAACAATTTTGAGCCAGAATAACACCCAGAACTGATAGAGAATTTATCTGAATGAAGTCGGACAGCCAAGAAGTTGAAGTAGACCCGTTCATCCAGACTGATAGGAAGGGCATTGAGGAGGAGCGGGCGCGGGTCTTGGTGCATGTAGATCGGGGAGGACTGAACGCTGAAGGCACTGGGAGCACGTAAGCCTTCTGGGATGCACAGGATTGCAGCGGTGGGCCCTGAGCAAGCGGCGGCTGGCGGATCCAGTGAGGCGGCATTGTGGACCAGGGCAGAGGGCGCAACCCAGGATCCCAGAGAAGGGACTGAGGCCCCAAGAGAACAGAACTACTGCCATTGTTCCCTCCTGCCCCCACCCTCACCCTCGCCCCCACCCCCACATAAAACGTCACAATCTAACGACTGGGGTGCCTAGCCCCGGTGAACACCTAAGTCTCCGCCCCTCACCGTAACAAGAGCAATCAGACCGGAAAAAAAAAAAAAAGGAGAGAGGGAGAGAGATATGTCTCCAACAGAAGAACAGATCAGTCCCCCAGGACTCATCCTTTTGAGCGACTAAGAAATAGCCAATCTATCAGATGCACAGTTCAAAACACTGGTGATCGGGAAGCTCACGGAATTGATTGATTTTGGGCGCAAATTAGATGAAAGAATGCAGGTTACCATAAAAGAGATGAAGGAAGATGCACGAAGAGCCAATAGTGAAGGGAAGGAAACTGGGACTCAAAACAATAGAGTGGACCAGAAGGAAGCAAGAAACAACCAAGCAGGAAAGCATGAAGAAATAAGAATTCAAAAAAACGAGAAGCTTAGGAACCTCCAGGACACCTTTAAATGTTCCAACATCCGAATTATAGGGGTACCATAAGAAGAAGAGGAAAAGCAACAGATTGAGCATGTATTTGAACAAATAATAAAGGAGAACTTCCCCATTCTGGCAAAGGAAATAGACTTCCAAGAAATTCAGGAAGCTCAGAGAGCCCCAAAGAAGCTGGACCCAAGAAGAAACACACCAAGGCACATCATGATTACATTAGCCAAGGTAAAAATGAAGGAGAGAGTCCTAGAAGCAGCAAGAGATAAGGGGACAGTAACCTACAAAGGAGTTCCCATCAGACTGTCAGCTGATTTCTCAAAAGAGATCTTACAGGCAAGAAGGGGCTGGAAAGAAGTATTCCAAGTCATGAAAGACAAGGACCTATATCCCAGATTGCTCTATCCAACAAAGCTCTCATTTAGAATGGAAGGACAGATAAAGTGCTTCTCAGATAAGGTCAAGTTAAAGGATTTCAACATCACCAAGCCCTTATTTTATGAAATGTTAAAGGGATTTGTCTAAGAAAAGAAGATAAAGAAAAAACATGTATAGTAAAAGGACAGCAAACTCACAATTATTAACAACCACACCTAAAGCAAAACCAAAAGAAACTAAGCAAACAACTAGAACAGGAACAGAACCACAGAAATGGAGATCACATGGAGGGTTAGCAACAGGGGAGTAGGAGGAGGAGAGGGGGGAAAAGGTACAGAGAATAAGTAGCATAGATAGTAGGTTGAAAATAGATAGGGGGAGGGTAAGAATAGTGTGGGAAATGTAGAAGCTAAAGAACTTACAAGTATGACACATGGACATGACTAAAGGTGGGGATATGGATGGGAGAGGGTATACAGGGTAAAGGGGAGTAAAGAGGGGAAAATGGGATAACTGTAATAACATAATCAATAAAATATATTAAAAAGATAAAAGAAGAACCACTGGAAATTTTAGAATGCAAGAAAAAACTTTTAACTAACCTCAGTGGGTGGGCTTAACAGCAGCATGAACAGACTAAAATAGAATAAAATAAATAGAAATTATCCAATCTAAACAACAGAAAAAATGACAAAAAATTAACAGAACTTTCAATACTAATCTACAAAATGTTTTCCAACAAGAAGGTATAGAATAGAAAAGGAGAAAATATGACCCAAGTCATTTACGAAGCCAGTGTTACCCCGACAACAAAACCAAAGACAGCACCAAAAAAAAAAGAAGAAGAAATCTATAGACCAATATTCCCCATGCATATAGAGGCAAACAATCCCCAACAAAATATTAGCAAATGGAATTCAACAGTATATAAAAAGAGTTATATATTAAACCAAGTGAAGTTTAATGTACTCCTAGAAAAAAAAAAAAACCAGAACTATATCAATAAATACAAAAAAAGGCATTTAACAAAATTCACACTCATTCATTATAAAAACTCTCAGAACAATAGGAATAGAGAGGAATTTCCTGAACTTGATAAAGATCATCTACAAAAACAAAAGAAAACTCAACAGCCAATGTAATTAAGAGCAAAGAACTGATGCTTTCCTCTTAAAATCAGGAATAGTCAAGGGTATCCACTCTTATTCCACACAGTACTGGAAGGTCTAGTCAGTGAAATAATGCAAGAACATGAAATAAAACAATGCAGGTGAGAAAGGAAGATATAAAAGTGTCCCTATTACAAATGACATGATTGTCTACATAGAAGTTCCCAAAGGAACTTCCAAGAAACTTCCTAGAATAAGTAAATTCAGTCAGTTTGTAGGATATGAGATAAACATAGAAATATCAATTATATTTCTATATACTAGCTATGAGTACATGTGGACATTGAAATTTAAAATATATCACTAACAGTCCTGGCTGGTACAGCTTAGTGGATTGAGTGCTGGCCTGTGAACCAGAGTCTCCAGTTCAATTCCCAGCCAAGGTACATGCCTGGGTTGTGTGCCAGGTCCCCAGTAGGGGGCACACGAGAGGCAACCACACATTGATGTTTCTCTTCCTCTCTTTCTTCCTTCCTTCCCCTCTGTCTAGAAATAAATAAATTAAATCTTTAAAATATATATACCACTAACAATTGCCCCCCCAAACTAAAATAATGAAGTGTAAATCTAACAAAATAAGTATACTGAAAACTACAAAACAGTAACAAAATAAATCAAAGATCTAAATAAAAGGAGAGTCACAGCATGTTCATGGATTGGAAGACAACATAGTAAAGCTGTCAGTACTCCTCCAAACTGATATACAGGTTTAACACAATTTCTATCAAAATCCCAGCAAGATTTTTTTTGTAGATATACTCAAGATTATTCTAAAGTTATGGAAAAATAAGGGAACTGGAATAGCTAAAACATGTAATTCACCAATTGCACTCGCAGGCATTTATCTCAGAGAAATGAAGATGTATGTTCACCAAAAATAAAACTGTACATGAATATTTATAACAGCTTTATTTGTAATAGTTCAAAAATGAAAACAATCCAGATGTCACTCAATGGGTGAATAGTTAAACAAACTAGGGCACAGCCATACCATGGAATACCTGAGGCGCAATAAAAAGAACTGGACCAGGGTCCATGCAACTATCTGGATAAATCTCCAAAGGATTATGTTGAGTGGGAAAAAATTTTTCAAAGTGGTTCCATTTATATAACATTCCTGAAATTACAAAATTATGAAAGTCGGGAACAATCTCACGGTTGCCAGAGGCTGAGCGGGGAGGGCCAGAGGAAAGTTGGTGTGACTATAAAAGGGCAACATAACTGGTCCTTGTGACACTGGAAATGTTCTATATCTGGACTATGTTAGTGGTAATATCCTGTTATGATGCTGAAATACAGGTTTTCAAGACATTCCCACTGGAGAAATCTGCATAAAGGGCACACAGGATCTTTCTGTATTTCTTACAACTACATGTGAATCTAGAATTGTCTCAAGATAAAAGATTAACTTTTTAGAAAAAGGAAAACAATAAAATGACCAATGCAGTTTCAGGATGATTGTAATCTTGTGCAGAGAGTCAAGGATATCGAAAGTGAAGACTGTAGAATTAGTTGTAGGACATTTTCAAGGCCTCCGTCTTTTTGGTAGTGATTTGCAGGTAGTTACCGCATGATTAATAACAGCTAGATAAATAATTAAAAGCAAAAGTTAAAAAACAAAACACGGTAGTTTTAAATTCTGTCTTGGGGTCTTACATTCTCAATAAAATATGGTGGCTGGACAATGCATGAGCTCCCCAAACTATTTTATTATCCTCTCAGGCACAGAGAAAGGCTACATTTCCTGGACCTCCTTACATCTAGATGGGACTGTGAGACTGAATTGTGGTTGATGATGCTGGCCAAAAATAAAGTACACCACTTTCAGGACTGGCCATTAAACATCCTTCACAATCCGCCACCATCCTTCTTTCCCATCCTTGTGGCTAAAAAGGTGACAGAGTTGTACAATGTAAGAAGCCTAGATAAGTGTGTGTACCGCTTAGAGGAGAACCATTGGGAATGCCTACTG
This sequence comes from Phyllostomus discolor, assembly GCF_004126475.2. Classification (NCBI taxonomy): domain Eukaryota; kingdom Metazoa; phylum Chordata; class Mammalia; order Chiroptera; family Phyllostomidae; genus Phyllostomus; species Phyllostomus discolor. Next base: position 59,024,876 of record NC_040904.2, read on the forward strand.
ATTAGAAATACATGCATCGAACACTGCAGGAGCTAGAAAGGAGCCTTCACTGGATTAAGCCACTGCAATTCGTGTGTTTGTTTATTACAACAATATAGTCTGGCCTACTTGGACGATTGCAGATGCTTAATAAGACTCCCCCCACCAAAAAAAAAAAAAAAAAAAAAAAAGATGGAAACTTACAATAGGAAAAACTAGAACTGGCAATTAGTTGTCAAAGTCTGGGAGAAATGATCACTATTTGCAAAGCCTTTAGAGTTGGATTATGAAATATAATTGCTGACCCATGAATGTGTTGGCACTGTGTTGCAGAAAACCTGATGACTGAAAAGAAGGTGGAAAGATGCTTTGCCCCTCCCTACTGTCTGCTCTGGCTCAGAAACACAAAGACACTGCCAAGCAAAGAAATGGAGCAGCCACTGTACTTTCAACAAGGTCTGTTCCGTCCTCTCCCACTTCTATCCCATCCTCACCAGATTTAAGTAAAAGAATATTAACAGATATATTTGAAACTACTTTTATAAGCTTCCAAAATCCTTCTTCCTACTTTATTTCCCTGTTCTGAATATAGTATCTATTGTTTTTCTCCATGTGTTTATAGTTTTGCTACATGTGTATTTGTTCCAAAGTAATATATAATAGTGTGGGGTGTTTTAAAAGACTTTCCTAAATACTAGCCTATCCTATGAATCCTCTCCAACTCATTTTTTATATAACACTGCTTTCTTTATTTTATTATATTGATACCTAAAATAGTGTATTCATATTAACTGCTTTGTGTATTCAATATACCACAATTTTACCCATTGCTCTCCCCCTGAATTGTTATCTTGCTCCAGGTATTTTGAGTAAGGGCTCTGTCACATGAGACAAAAGTTTTCCTATCTGTCACTATAAAGCTGCCATTTGAAAACCCAATGGAAATAGAGTGTGTATGAACCAAGAGGGGTTGGAATGTAAGTTCTTCCTTGGGAAGACATGCCCTGTGGAGCAAAGCTGGGCTGACCCCCATCAGACTCATTGGCTTGAATGAGTAACAAGCATCAGGTAAAGCCCACAGCACACTACTTGGAGTGTGCTCTTTAATGGCAAAGACTCCCTCTAAAACAAGGCAGAGACCTGCATTTTTTACTATTTATGTTACCATTTTATGGTTTTTCTCCTTTAATCTCGTGGTCAGGGAAAAGGCTGTGTCAGTAAGTAGTGTGGTCTGGCCACATTTATTGCATGCAGTCCTATGTCCAGTTTTGTACCTCATTTCATCAGAACTCCTTCTGTTCAGGCCTAATTTAGGTCCAGTAATATCACAGGGCTATTCTCCCCCTCTCTGGCCACTTCCTGTACACACAGAACATGTATGATTCTACAATTTTTATTTACTCCACACACCCAAAAATACAATCAATCACATATGGGGAAATGAAAGATACATGCATAAGCCTCACACATTTGTGAACCTAAATGACCCTTTTCTCTTTTCTTCTTATTTTAGCAGAGCCCTTTTTCTGGTATTGCAGTAGTGATTTCTGTTGTTTGAACATATGTGCACGGAATTATATCAAATGTCACTGGCCAAATCATTGTGCATTGCCTCTTGACTTAATGCCTTGCACAATTATGTAAATCCCAAACCCCGGGGTTCAGCACTGAGCCAAAAACATGCCACATCTACATGACACAAAAGAGCTTGACCTTGAAAGGCATCATACCAAATGGAACCCCATTCCTTGCCAAAAACTTGGCAGACATCTGTCACAACTTTTATCTACCTTCAAGCAACAGCATCAGCCATTCATACTGGTTTCTAACATTCAAGCTCCAGTCCAACTGTCTCCTCCTCCACCTTCTACAGATCTTCCTCCAGATGCATTAAATAGGTTCTCTCCTCGTGCCCAGCAAACCTCACCTTCTTTCCATTATAAGTTTCCTGGTTTACCCTATAATAATTACTTTTGCCCCTAGTAAGAAACTCCTTTAAAATACATGGAATTGACATGTATCTTTCAGAGCTATCTCTTAACTCAGTCTCCTGCTCTGTTAGTACCACATGGTTCTAATTACTTTAGTTTTATATTGTTTGAGTTTTTAAGTAATATTTACACATGAATCCTTCTTAACTTAAAAAAGTACAGAGTGAAAAGTACATTTTCTTCCCACACCAACCCCCATCTCAAACTCTCCTTCCCCACAGATAACTACTGAAAACAGTTTACTGTGTTTTCCAAGACATGCTCCTTTCTTTGCATAGAGATAGATATCCATTTTATTGAGAAATATCAACTCAGTGGGGTTTAAATTGAGATACCTTTACTTTTGTTCAAGCATCACAGTTCAACAGAGTTCCAAAATCTCCTTTTCCTCCTAGCAGCTTCTTAAAGATTCTGTAACTTTCTTGCCACTTATAGTTAAAATTCATTTTAATTTGTTTAAAATTCCCACCTCATGTCTAATTTAAACTTCATCTTCTCTCTCCTCCCCAGTGTAGACCTAGCATTGCCTGAAGGGGCTTGGAGTTGAGAAGAGGCTCATTGGGCAAAAAAAGAAGGAAAGGGCCTGGTTCCTTTTCTGGGTCAGGCATTTTGGACTAAGAGTGGAGAGCAGGAGGAATAGGAGAAGCAGGGACCCTCTTACATTACTGACAACCTATGGGCATTTGGGTGTCTCCCTGGTCTGCTCTGGCTCAATCTAATTCCACCTGCTGCCAGGGCAGTCCCCTGGTGGGTGAGATGATCTTCAGCTTCATCATGCCGTATTCCACTGTTGAGAACCACCTCAGGAAATGGCAGCCACATTTCCCTTCAGCCCCACTAAACAACTAGGTCTCTGTTATGGTCTGAAATGTCCCCCCCAAAATTCATAGACTGAAGCCCAAAACACTAGTACCTCAGAATGTGACTGTATTTGAAGACAGAGTCTTTAAAGAGATGATCAAGATGAAACTGTTAATGTGGGCCCTAATTCAATGTGACTATTGTCCCTTTAAAAAGAGGGAATTCCAACATACACAGAAACAACAGTGCTACACACAGGCAGAGGAATGGCCATGTGAGGACACAGGCAGAAGGCAGCCATCGGCAAGCCAAGGAGAGGCCTCAGACGAAACCAAACTTACCAACGCCCTTGACCTTCATTTTCTGAACTTCACAGCTACGAGACCATAAATTGCTGTTGTTTAAGCTGGCCAGGTTGTAGTACTTTGTTATTGGAGCCCTAGTAAACTAATACAGTCCCTAAAGCCTACACACACACACGGACCAGAGGCTGCCTAGACAACCTCATGGCCTACACTCTCAACTCTCTCCCTCATTATCTTTTATACAAAGACAGATCAAGTATCCTGTGAACTCATTTCCCACTTTTCCAAAGGACACAGGGAGCTGCAGATGGAGCTGCCCCCTTCCTCTTTCCATGCAAACTACCCCCACCCCATCACTTCTCAGCAATAGATGACCCCTGCAGGCCTCCTGCTTGCAGAAATCCTGAGATAAGTAGTCTCTGGTTCAGGTTACCTCCAAACCCCTGGAGCACCAGTTAAACTTCCCAAGAAGTGAACTTCACTCCAGGAGTAATAGCACAGTGAGTCTCTAGGTAGAAATGCATTCATCCAGGAGAGGAAATGCCAGTCTGCCCTGCTTCTTAAAGGAGCCCCATTCCTAAGAGTGAGTCTTCTGGAACCCTTCACTATATCCTGGGACACTGAGCCTTAATCACAGGACTTCTTCCATAACTTTTTTATAGAAGCATATCAGGGCAGAGGAGATGGTGGAGGGCACAGCACCCAATTAGCCCCTCTAGGTAAGCCCAGGGGAAGTGTCTCACCTTAATTGTTGGCACTTCTCTTTAGCACATAGGAGCAGAACACCTCTGTCCTCAACTTTGAAACTTGTTTATCAATTTGGGAGTGACAGGGAAAGTAGTAACTCTATACATGTATATACTTCAACTTTTTACTCAGAAGTACAAAGAAAATTAAGTTCTGACTGTAATTGATGTGGTCTCCAATATTTGCTCCCATTTTCTAGGAGGTAGTGGGATATATATGATGGGGACTCCAACCAGCAGTGTCCATGTGTTGCGGAGGTGATGAACAAATTCCCATGGACTGCAGAAGTCCTGTGGAGAAAAAGGGACAGCATGGCCACTCTCTGAGTGAGAGAGCATCCTGACCCTTGCCTGGACAGGCTTTTATTGCTTTCTAATAGCATATATCAAAGAAGGTTCTCATTTATTATGCTCAGGTTTGCTTTAGGTGATTACCTTTTAGAGGTAACAAAGGAGAGGATGTTGCTGATTACTTCTTACAGATTAACAAAGAAAAAAATGTTGCAAATGCAGGGGAATGATAAAAGTGATTGATCTGGTTACACTCCATCCTTGGGAGAATTAGTACAGACTTTAGGAAGTTACTTTAAAGATATGCAGTAAACATTTGCTGCTTCAATTCAGGGTGAGGGAGTTTTAGCAAGAGCCAGCCTCAAAGCAGCCTAGGTACAATGCAGGCCTGGTTTCCCATGAGAAAGCTGATCTGTGGGCCTGTCTCTTGTGTGCCACCTCGCACCTGCCACTTTTCCAAATCAAGGCTGGGCTACATTTGCCACTGTCACACAGATCAGTTCCCTATAGGAATACAAATCAATTTTTATTCATATCTGGTTTGAGACTTTGGCAAATCCCTTAAATAGCACTTTCAAGTAATGCTTAATCTTTCAGGATAACTGCTCAGTCTTCACAACTGCTCAGTTTATTAATTGCTATAATAAACAATGTTCAGGGACTACCAATTTATGTTGCTTTGTGCTCATGTTTAAGTATGTCACAAAATAAATTCATAGAATTTAATTGCTCAAATTTCAATCGATAAATTTAAAAATATCCAATAAATATTTTAGAAATATATTTATAAATAAATATTTATTGGACAGCTTGCCAGTTGCTGTCAATAAATGAAACAAAAATATATATTTCTACCTTTGATGAGCTTCCATTCTCATGGAAAGAAACAGATAAAACCACCATAAATAAGTTAGTCAGAGTGTGTTAGAAGATAATAATAGTTATAGAAATAAGCAGAGAAGAGTAAAAAGAAATGGGACCAAGAAGTTGCAATTTTAAATCAAGTAGTTAGCGAAGGCCCCATGGAGAAGGTGATGTTTCATCTAAGACCTAAAGGAGGTAAGGGATTTGACCCCGCAGACACCTAGGGAAAATTATTCCAGGCAAGGAAGCATCTCATGCAAAGGTTCTGGAATTGAAAGGTCACTGAGATATTCAAGGAAAATACGCAGGCCAGTGTGGCTGAAGCAGAGGCAGCAAGAAGACAAAATAAGAGATCAGATCAAAGCGGTGCTCAGGCCAAGTTATGTAGGGCCCTGTAGCCCATGATGGGAATTTTGGCTTTTGCTCTTAACAGAAGGGGAAACCAATGGAGGGATCTGAAAAGGACATGTGACATGATCTGTCTTTTGCTTTAAAACACTTTGAATGTGTGTTGAGAATAGATTTAGGAGGACAAGAGTGGAGCAGGGAGACCACAGAGGAGGTGAGAAATGGGGTGGCTCAGACCTGAATGGCAGTAGTAAAGGTGCTAAAATGTAGCCAGAGTCTAGCTATATTTTGAATGCATGTGACAGAGGTTACCAAATTGCCCTCCAAAGGGGCTACATGGGTATACCTTCCCACCAACAAAGGAGACTTCCTGTTTCCCCACACTCCAGCTGAGGCAGCACATTATCAAGCTCTTGAAGTTTTGCACACTGGTAGGTAAATAAAATAAAATAAAATAAAATAAAATACAGAAATCACATAGCCCTCAGTAGCAATTTCCCATTTCTGTCCTCACCAGGTGAATGGGGTCCACCAGAAGGCATGCTGGCACCTCAGCTGTGGGTCAGAAGAAAACCATGGGAATTTGGAATTGGAGGGAACCAGGGTTAAGGGAATTGATTTATATTAGGGCTGGTCCTCAAGGAGGTCTTGGGAGGCACCAAATGACAGTGCCCAGAGGAGATCTGATTGAATGGCACAATGGAGGAGGGGATATCCCTCCCATCAGACAGTGGATGGCCAAAGCAGTTTAAAACATGACTTCAGACAGCCACGCAGGTTTTGGAAAAAGAGACCAACTCAGGAGAGGCAGAAGAGTAGAGTGGTTAATAGTAGGAATTTTGATGCTGCATTGTCTGGGCTCAAATCCTGATTCTGTCCCTGACAGGCTCTGTCACCACATGCAAATTTTTTAACCTCTTTGGGCCTTAGTTTCCTCATCCTTAAAAAGAGGACCAACAGCACAGACTGATAGAGCTAGCATCACCAAGAACTTAGAGAACAGCATCTGGCATAAAGTAAGGACTAAGGAGAGAAGCCAGCAAGAAGCCATTAGGCCCAGGAGAAAGCAAGTGAAAACAAGGGGAACTGAAGAATGCAAATATTCCAGGTGTTTGTTTGTTTGTTTGTTTTGCATGCTTCAGAATGATCAGCAAGTTAGAAGAAAAGTCCTTAGTTTCAACACAGCAGGATATGACCACTCCATTTCAATTCAGGTAGAGGCATAGGACCGAAGGAGCAAAAATAAACCTTTTAAATATTAACTCAGCATCAGGGTCACTGCTTTCCCAGATGGCACATTTTGTAAATTCGGGGGTCAGAGGGGGAGCACCTTCCCCCAAACATTTCCAAGTGATTTGCTGGAAAATTATTGTAATAAATACACACACGTACGATGGCTGTGATGTGAAGGGAGTCCCGGCATTGTTCTATATGCATTCTGCAAACTGCACACACCAGCCTCCCAGATCTGGCACGCGAGTCTGTTTTCTTGTCTTTATGCAGTGCACTGCATATTCTTCATCGTGAAAAGTTTTAAACAAAGGAGAATGGCATAACTCACGCTAATCCTTCCTCCTGTTGTGGGAGACTGGAATATTTGAATCCTTTTCAGATTTTCAGATAAATTTCTGAAATCTGTTTCACATGAGATGCGACTGCTTCAAAATGGAATTTGGAAAAAGGAACTTAGTTCAAAAAGTTCAAGTTGTTTAAAAGTAAAGAATGTTGAATGTGATCTAATGTTGAAAACGCTGCATTAGTAACTCCTTAATCTTGAGATAAACTTCTGAAGAGGTTTAACACCTGAAAGGCTTTAAAAAACATTTCAATAGCAATGGAGGCCCACAGAAATATATGACAGGGCTTGAAGCAATTTAGCTGAAACAAACACAAACTAAGCTTCTCGTGTGAGTAGGGGTTTTTTTGTCCTCCCCCCAAATTATTTTCCTTTCATCACAAAATAGAAAACCCCTTTGTTTCATGTATCCAGCTGAGCACCCATGGGTATTCATTCTGGTTTGGTCTCGGCTAAAAGCAGAGAAGCACAGTGGCCCTGTTTCAAGCCCGTAGTTCCTAGTCATCATGAATTCATCACTCTACTGTCACAAATGTCCTCCTACAGTGCTTTTCATTGCCTAGTGGTGTCAAAAGAAAGGAGCCTGTATTGTTTATAAAATGGCTGTGAAACAGATATGTGATTCTTTTATTCCCTCTGAATCTGTTATAAGCAATGGAAGCAAAGGAAGGAGGAAGGGAAAAAAGGAGGGCCGTTACTTCAATGGTGTCACACAGAGTAAGAAGGAAAATGGGAGAAAGAGAAGAAACGAGTTGAGATAGAAAAGAAGGAGGATGGAGGAAAAGGAGGAGGAAGAAAACCTCAGCGCTCCAGCCACATGGGGACGTCATTGGACCTACTGCGAGTGTGGCTCCAGGGTTCCAGACCACTGCAGTAAAGTGAGGACCCCAATAAAGCAAAAGGTCAGAACCTTTTTGCTGGTAGTTCTTGCCTGCAGTTTGTAAAAAACACACCAGTAAAGGGCAATAAAATGAGATATGCCTGGACTTGAAATATAAACGGCCACTAATCTAAAGAAAAAAAAAATTTACCCTTAGATGACCAATGTTTACATCTATTAAGCTGTGATTTCTCTTTACTTTAGTATCCGAGACTTTCTTCACCAAAGTTGTGCCATTTAGATCTTCACTAGAACCTCTGGGTAAACAAAATAAGCAGCAAATTTGCAACTGTCTTGGAGAAACCAGAATGTCTTTCCAATTTAGTCAAGGGCCTGGGCCAGGATGAGCAAACAAAGCATCCATGACACAAAATTTAAGGAGGTACTTGCTCTTGGGTACCAGCACTGCATTCACATGAACCTGATAATGAGTGCCTCCTCAAGTTTAGCACCTAGTTACCTCACTTGTCCCACTCTAGCCCCCACCCCCCCCACCCTGCCCCCAGCTCCCACACCAGGTGCTCCTCCATAATCTCAGTGCTCTTTCTCTTATTTCCTCCTACAAGCCGGTGCTGTGGCCCTTTCCCTTCTAAATCTCTACCCAACACCTCCACATCATCCCAATCCTTGCTCCCACCTCCCCCAACTAAGCTGCTTCTGTCCTTAAGAATCTGTGGCTGAGTTTTAAAGAGCCAACCAAGAATCTTAGAAGTTAATAGTTCTGGGCCTCATTTCAAGAGAAAACACAATCAGTCAAAGAAATTGTCTTTGTTATGTTATGAAACGATGAAACCACACTTAAAGACATCATGACTGCCTTATAAACCATCCAAAGTTCTATCTGAAACAGAATTTTATCTCATCCTTAGATACATGGCCTTTCTAGTTAATTATTGAATGGACTACTTTATTAGTTCATATTTCTGACTGAGGCTTTCTAAAGGAAATTGTGATATCACAGAGGCACCTGCTGGGGCTTGTTTGAATCACCCAGAACCAGCCCATCACCGCACTCCTCCTTCCCTACAGACAATGCACAGTTAAGGGGAGGGGGTATGTCATAGCCCTCAGGTGTACTGAAAAGCTTGGTTTTCTTGCTGGAGGTGGCCAAATGACTTTGGGGGCAACAAGATCACTCACATGAAAGCATGTAAGGCTCCTTGTAAAGCATGAGCCTTACAAGGCTCCTGTGAGGTCCTGCAGGCCTCAGGGCAGTCGGGCAGAGCTGTTTCTTGGTCAGAGGCTCCTCTTCAGTACCCACCAAATCACCACAGGAGCAGTCAGCACTCCTCCACCTGCTCTGGAGCAGCCTCTAGATCCTGAACACAATTCCACCTTAGATTCTTTTGATAGCAGAGCAACAGAACAAAAAGATGCTGTGGCAATCAGAACTGTTAGCGGCATGTTAAGTGGTCAGAGTTTAATTGAGTTAATCAGGAAACATCAGTACATTATCTCTTCCTGGCTCCTTCACACAGATGAACTCTTGATGCTGTGTCCTTGAGACTTGGCTCCTTCTCACCTAGAGTCCGTCTCCCAGACAGGACGGCAGGGTTCCAGGAGTGACTTCCACATGGATGAAGTAGGAATGAATGTGTGCCAGACATTTACAAACACTGTCTCATTTCATTCCAAAAAAAAAAAAAAGAACCCTGCCGCATACATCCCAACCTCATCATTTTGTGAATGAAACAGATGCTCACAGAAGTTCAATGGCTTTCCTAAGGTCACTCAGTTAGGAAAATGTGAGGTTAGAATTAGAACCCATGTCTAATCTTATTAGACTCTTTGCCTCTCTTCACCCTTCCCCCACTCCCCATCACCGTTTACTCCCATAATGCAATGCGACCAATTCTTTTCTCAAGTGGAGGGTTGACAGCTTGGTTTATTTATTAAGAGCTGGATTTTGGCATTTTTTCTGAGCTCCAATCTGCTAAATGAATCTTCTGAGGCTGGCTTGTGCAATCCCTTGAAATTATTATAGAAAATTAAAGTGCAGTGATTAAGTGACTGTGTGCCCAGTGAGCCGCTGAGTCAATCCCAGGAGCAGAACTGGCACTGACTCCACTGCCGTCCATTGGTGCTACCAAGATCATGCAAGGAGAGACTCGTGTCCTGGATGTGGGGAGTTGATGCCCCAGCATTCCTAGGGACACACACGGGTGAGTGGTGATGTCTGGAGTGGCAATGAGGGGCAGCATCCCTACATGTCACATTTGACTCCAGTGTTCACTGTTTCTTTTCAGAAGAGCAGTACTAGTCATCAAAACTCATAGCAAAAACAGATATCAGAATGAACAGGAAATAGACTCCTAGCACTTTTCCAGGTTGATCGCTGCATCTTATCCCAGGACTTCCTGTCCTTCTCACCCTCAAGCACTTATAGAGCTCTCCACAGCAGTATCGGATCTAAAGAACCCTTCAAATCACACCACCACCCTCAATTCCTTGTAACCTATTTTTCCTTTTTTTTTTAACCTATTTTCCAACATGGCGCCTTGGTTGGAGTCAACCCAGTGTATATATAGCAGCCGCACTCCACACACCCTCCAGTGTGACTCTCCTGCTGCCAGTTCCGGCCCAGTAGTCATGCCACTCTGCCTCCTCCCACCTGTGTCTCCCTTTCCCAGCTCCTCTAAATCAGGGGTTGCAATCATACATGTCTTCAAGGGCCTGAAAGGTAAGACAAGTATGTGAAGTTCTGGGTACACAATGATAGGGAATGATGGGGTGTCTAGCAAAAAAGAGTGCATGCCCCACTTAAATAAATTCAAATTTTAAAAACTTTATAGCAATCTACTAATCAGACAAAGTACTTCTGCAGCCTGTCCCAGGCAGATACCAGTTTTCAACCCCTGTCTCAATTCTAATCTGCAGATATTACTTTCTTCAAATTCTGACAGTCAAATTTATTTCCCCGTTATTTTCTTTACTAATAATCCTTCCTTTATAGCCCCTTAATTGCATGTAGAATTTGTACTGTGTTATCTAGCTTTTCTATTATATATACCTTGAGGGAAAAAAATTATCTCTGTTTTACATCTCAACTTGATACAGCCTCTGCCTCAAATTTCGTTAACCAGAACTTCCAAGAATATATAGTGTATAGTGTACAAGTCTTATATAAGAACCCTTGTTTGATGCAAGTCTTATTCCTAAGTATGTGGGTTTGAGTCATTGGCATCTCCTAACAATGGGGCAGGAGTTAATTTTCTGCATTCTCATAGTTCAGAGGAGAGGAAAACATTCTGCTGTTAATTTGCACTAACACAAATAAACCGCGTGGCTTTCTGAATGACAGAGTCACTGTGACACCCAGCCAGCTACGCCTGGACCATTTCTCGCTTGTCTCCCAAAAAGCTGTCAACATAGAAGTTAACCTTAATGGCCCATGAGTCCTATCATCTGTTGCCCTCTAGTGGGCAGAAGGGATATACCAGACAGTGTGGTCCAGAGTCCTGAGCTCCCTCAGGCTGAACTCCATAAACAGTTAACTCACAGAAAAATCTCCCCTTCTTCTGTGGTGCTGAGTCGGAGTGATTATTATAAAAACTGGAAAAGCTACAGAGTAATCCAGCTACAGTTTTTTATTGTAGAAAGCAAAGTTTGTGTTGAAGTAAAATAAGTAGGAGTCAATGATTCGTTGGTGAAATATAAAGCAATCGGTGAAGCTGGGAGGTCTTCACATCATGCAACAAACACTCCATTTTTAAAAAGTAGCATTCAGTGGTGTTTTTCTATAATATAAAAGTACATAAACCTTACTGCACAAGTTTTCATTCTGCAAGTATGTGTTCATCTTAAGAAGTATAGATAAGTAAAAAGATAAAAGTGAAATCATCCAGAAACCACCCTCCATTAAAGGAATACCACTGGCAACACTGTGGAGATGTCATCCTAGACATTATTAAATGTACATGTAAACGAAGGATTTCATCTTAACAAATAGAAGATCACATTTTGCATCCAATTTCACAAGATGCTACTTTACTTCCTCACCGGAGTGTCTCGGTCACTCAGAGTGCGGACTTGTGACTGTGGGGACAGGCAATGTTCCTTGCATTTCTTGTCTGGATCTCTCTCATATCCAACTTTTTTGGCTGGCTTAAGCAAGTGACCAACCATAATATACCATTTTGTTTTTCCATGCAGTATCTGAAAAAATAAATTTGAACATATGAAAAAGAAATTAACATCAATACTACCTACTGTAACTGTATTCACCATAATGAGTTGTCTAATTGTTCAAGATCCACAACAGTAGTGGATTTAAACTTTATGGAGATGGCATTTTACCCCTACTCTAATAAACATATTTTTAAATTATATCTATATGAAAGATTTTTCTCTAAAATTATGGGATATTTAACTCCCTTGAGAGAAAATTTCAAACGTAACCAATGTGCACTTCTCTAAGAAATAAAACACAATCATCATCTCTCCAGGCATATGTGTAGTTTGTCCCACGTTATAAACACAACAAGGAAAAGAACATCTACTTAAGAGAAAGCCCTGATGGTAGGAATGAAAGACAGCACGACCAGATTTAATGTTAGAGCAAAACTAAAAACTCCAGGATGGTAGTTAAGTGAGCGTGATAGGAACGTATTGTTTCCTTATAATGATTTTAAATGGAAATTACAATTCAATCACAAATAAAAGTAAATTGTAGACAGTGAGGCGAACAAATCTGTTTCACTCGGATTCACGGTGATTATCAAATTAGCAGCTACTCATTCACCACTCACCATTTTCAGTCTTCTTGGTCTCTAACAGCCCTGAACTGCGGTTTCATGGTGATTGCAATGGTGGCAGCTCATCAGGGTTGTATTTTAGCTGTGCTTTTATCTTTCCTGATTTTCCTTTTCATTGCTTGGCAATGCAAAGGGAAAAAAAGAACACTAGAGGAGTGAGATTTGTGCCTGAACCTGTTTTAAAAACTGCAACACCAGCTGAAGGCCTAACATCTGGCCCCAGGTTGCCTCCTGACCTGTCTCCCAGCACTCTCTCCTCGCCAACGCCACTCCACAACACTAGTCTCCCTCCTGTTTCTCCACACCAAGCATGCTCCTGCCTCAAGGCCTTTGCATCTGCTATTCCCTCTGCTACAGCACCCTTCCCACCTGCATCTATAAAGGTTACTGCTCTACTTCATTAGGGTCTGAGTTCATATGTCCCCTCCTTGGAGAGGTTGGTTTTCCTCAACTGACCTTTTGAAAGAGCACCTGTCACTCTCTCCTAACCCACTGTGCTTTGTTCTTTCTCCCCAAACATCCATCATACCTGACCTAACTCGTGTTTCTTTATTGAATGAACCCAATTATCACTCAGGGAATTCTGGTGGAGGAGGTTCAGCATGGGTCTGGGAGTACCTATGTTGAAAAGCTAACCGGGAAATTCCAATGCACACCCTAGTTAAGAATCACTGGTTTAATGGATAGTATAGCTTGTTGGAGTCAGATTATCTGGATTAAAATTCCAGCATGGCATTGCAGCTGTTGACCTAGTCAGAAACTTGGGAGCAAAAACACCCATCTCCCAAGGTTGTGCAGAAGATAACTCCAGATAATGGATTTGAGACAACCTCCTAAACTGGAAAGTGCAATATGCATCTTACTTATTATTGCCCCACTTCTGCTCTGAAATTAAACTCCTTATATTTTAAAGAAAGACAATATTTAAATACTAATAAAATCTATTTTTTAAAAAATAGTCATATTGTTGCTTTCTTCTAAAATCTAAATTGTACATCCATTTTTATCCCTTTCTCTCCTGCTTTCAGCAGTGCAAAAGAGAAACAAACAGCATTTACCAGTCTTTGCATCAAATAATTCCATATTCTGAATCCCAAATTGCTAACAGCAGTTTTGCCTGCATTGCCTCAGAGTGGTGTTGGTGAAGCGGTACCCCCCCTCACCCCACCCCCTCTCCCCATTTGAGGGTCCCTGCAGGTCGTTGTCCTTGGTCTTTCTCCCTCTGTGATGTTGGGGCGTGGATGATGGACAGGGGGAGCTGATGAAGGTACTTCCGGAAACACGGGGTGACTGCACTTCAGGAAGCATTCGCTCTAATCACAGGAGAATCCAACGGGTTCTGGGAAGGCACTGGGTCGCGGGCCCTAAAAAGCAATTGGTATAATGAGGAGGCTCAGACTCAAGACAGTTGCTGGACCGGGGAAGAGGTCTCAGAACGAAAGTGACTCTGTGATGGGAATTAGTCCTCCACAGAACTGATGTATCGTCGCCTTTATGACGGAGATCACCAGGAAAGGACGTAAGAACACATAGGTGGGGACGTTCTGTTACTCATGTTTACGTAACCAAGGACATAAATATTTTGTAGATGACTTCTATTTAAACACCGCTAGCCAGGTTTAGTTGGATCAGGAGTGACACCTAGTGGACAAACTTTGCAAAACTCCATTTCTGTTCACCCGAAAATCAATATTAAATTATTCCATGGGATAGCCATGCTGATGACAATCAACAAGAGTTACTAGACTTGAGAGCCAGCACATACTTAGAATAAGTTTATTTACCAAGAACTACTAATCCTTCAGGCCCCCAAGGAGGTATCGCTCCCATCTTCAAGGTTCCCAAACCTGGCTGCCCCAGGGTCACCGGGAAAGCTGCAGGAAAAGGCACAGCCCGGGGCCCCACCCTAGATCTTCTCACCTAAAATCTCTAAGCAGGGACCAGGAATCTGTCTTCTACAAGCTCTCAGCCAGCCCTGTATGTTTTCAGTGCGATAACTGAAGGCCTGCTCTTTCAGAAAGTTCTGATCAAGTGACTTCTGCCAGAGTTTCCAGCCGAGAGTCACACGCCTCACTCAGTGTGGGTTTTGCCATATCCTGCACTGCAACTTGCCTAAGATACAGATATCAATTGGCTTGCATTTCTGCATAAAGTTTTTAAAAAAATTATATCATGACTATGAAATCATGGCTTTGATATCTTTTCTAATACTCAATAAAATAAGTGAATACCATGAAATACTATTTTTAAATGCTTTTCCCTGTAACCATAAGCATAGCTTGTATACCAAGGACAGATGCCTACAATATCTGAGAAAACACTGGCAGAAGGAAATAACCTTTGATCCTACATTTCCTTCCAAAGATGGCCTTAAGGGAAGCTGTGAACAAGAGAAGTGATCCTCAATTTTGTATTGAGGATCTCAGTTCTTGGCATTTGATGAAGAATCTGTGAGTGGGCCTTTTCTGATTGGAAGCAGATCAAAAACCAGTGGCCACTACCTCTGGAAACCCTTCCTGCTGAGTGGCCTGTCCCCAAACAATTAGCTCAATTCTACAAAAATTGGGGTCTCCATTCTTTACCCATCCCATCCTTGCTTTAATCAACAATCGACTAAGTCACTGTTGTGGGGGGAATTCTAATATGAAACCTGGGGTAATACCATCATGTCACTTCCCTTTCAAACACCATTTCTTCCAAACTGGGAACCCCTACTACCCCCTTCCACCCCCTTGTAGTCATTGATAGAGGATGAAAAAGCCACTCGGCTTATGAAAGTATTCTCACTGGTACAGATCACAGTCAAGAAACTGACACCTGGACTCCACAATTCCAGGGAACGCCAGCCTCAGGGCTTTCTAAACTCCCACAACACCAGCATGCCTGGACATCTACTACAGAAGGCCCTGCTTTCTTCTTTCATTCTTTCTTCTTATTCTGTTCTCCCTTTTATTAGTTAAAAATAATGTACTTTTTTATTTTGAAAGTATATGTTCATTGTAAGAAAAGCCAAAAAGTACAAATAAGTAATATATGTAAACATTTTTAAAGGTCCAAATACAACAGTGGAGAGACACCCACTTTTAGCACTTCAGGATACCTATTCAAGACCCTTTCTAGAATGTGTGCCAGAGATGATGTGTGATGTGTGCCAAACTCTCTGCTATAAAAGAATGATAGGTACTTTTTCTATCGCTCCAAACCAACTTTTTGTTCAGAGCCTGAGCTTCCCAGCCAGCCTCAGCAGCTTAATACATTTTCCCTACAAGGCTAGAAATAGATGCTAAGAGACATAAGGAAGCTACACCTCATCCACCAAGAAGCTGGTGTTGAATGGAGGCCTGAACTAGGACAGAAGTTCGCTCGGAGGAGGAGGCCAGTGGCAGTGTCCCACTCCCAGAGAGTGCTGATGTAGTACCTGGCTTCTAGGGAAAGGGGACTGAACCAAAGATCTTCAGCCTTATCCTGTAGCCTGAGATGCTTATGTAGCCCACTTGGCACAGAAGAAATGAAGGTGGCCTCTTAGAAAGGATAACAAGCACCTCAATGACTCACAGGGAACTGAACAGTCAGAACCCTTCCTCTGTTGGCTACATAGCATATAAAACTCAGGGAGATGGAACTTCCAGCCAGTTCTGGCGGGTGGAAGGGGGCCAAATTTATCTCACTTAGAAGTGTTAAAGCCCATTCACTGAAACCACCAGAAACATGCTTGTAGGGCCTAAGGAACAGGGAGTTGGATGGGGCTTCTTACAAGATTTGGGCTTTTTATGGATGCTTTTCAAAAGAAATTAGGGCCACATGGATCAAATCTAAACTGGATTCTGTCAATAACGGACAATTTGGTGATAAATAACTGGATTTTTATTTTACGAGGAAAAGAACTAAAGCAGGTAAGAGTTGTCACTAGTTTAATAACAAAAAAAGTAGCAGCAACTTGTGGTAGAGAAAGATATTTAGTCTTTTCTGTGGTTGTAGAGTGGCTTTGTCTCTACTTGTTCCAAAGACGATCAGAGCGGCCTCATCTGAGCATTGTTTACACTCTGTGGACACTGTTAACGTTTGTTTACTCGGGAACATCATGGCCCAGCAGTGCCACGTTTTACTTTCCCAGCCAAGGAATGCTTCATTCCTTGGACCAAATGACTGACTATCGGTGGTACATGTACACACATATATTTTTACAAATATAGGACTATACATACTGTTCCATAATTTGCTTCACCTAAGGATATATCAATAACAGATCTTCACCACAGTATACATTACATCACTTTATTTTTTTATCCCTACACGAGGGCATGCTTATTGATTCTAGAGAGAGGGAAAGAAAGGGGGTGAAACATCAATGCAGGAGAGACATGCCCCAACGGGGAGCAAACCCACAAGCTAGGCATGTGCCCTGACTGGGAATCAAACCTGCAAACTTTTGGTTTATGGGATGATGCTCCAACCAACTGAGCCACACCAGCCGGGGTTTCATTGCATCGCTTTAAATGGATGAATGGACTTCTACTGTGCAGGTGAGCATATGTGTCTAATTAATCCCCTACTGCTTGACATTTAGAATGTTTTCCTCTGTGTGTACATGTGTATTTATAATCAGTACTGTAATGAACATCTCTGAATCTAAGATTTTGTGCAAATCCATGGTTATTTCCTTAGAATCATTTTCTAGAGGCAGCATTGCTAAATAAGAATGGGATCACAGAGCTAAGCTTTTGGTAATATTGTGGAATTGTCCTTAAAAAGTCATTACAATGCAGCCCTGGCTGGCGTAGCTCAGTGGATTGAGCGCGGGCTGGGAACCAAAGTGTCCCAGGTTCAATTCCCAGCCAGGGTACATTCCTGGGTTGCAGGCCAGAACCCCCAGCAACCGCACATTGATGTTTCTCTCTTTCTCTCTCCATCTCTCTCTCTCTCTCTCTCTCTCTCTCTCTCTCTCTCTCTCTTTCTCTCTCTCCCTCCCTCCCTTCCCTCTCTAAAAATAAATAAAATAAAATCTTTTAAAAAAAGTCATTACAATGCACACTCTCCTCAACCAGTGGCAAAGGGTGATTTTAGCCCAGTTCCTTCAGCATTCCTTTGTTATTTTGCAATTATCTGTTTTCATCCAGTTCACATTTCTCAGATTTATCTACCTCCTCAGGAGTTCAGATGGTCCCCATAAGTTAGAGAGAATAAGATTATCACTTCAATTGCCTCACAAAGTAAGAGTTTTTATAACTACTAGTTAAGTAAACAAATCAAAGGGAATGTCCTATTGATAGTAAATCAGGACTGATTTCCATTCACAAAGGACAGCATATTAAAGTTAAGTTTTTCACTGAAAGAAAGAGTTCCTTCATCTGTATCTCAGGCATTTACTATTTTGTACTTTGTGACACTGATTCAGAGAGATCTAATTAGATCACTTGTGGAGGAGAAGGGAGGGGCCATAGGAGGAGATTGCCCAAGGCAATGTTAAACAGTCTAGGATGGGATTGGCTGAGAAACTGAATGCCTCTGAAGATGGAATTATGGGCAAGGCAATTTAAGATAAAAGGAGGGCAGAGACTGGCTCTCTGGCTGTCTTCCTCAAGGATGCCTGGATGATCATGCTGCAGCTGCTTGTGTTCCCCAAAGGACAGTATTTTGGAAGGATTTTGGATGGGAAAAGAAACTCTGGGCACAGCCTAGGATGTGGCTGGTCTGGCAGAGGGTGGCAGGGTTATTCTTCTTTGGGTGTTCTAGGGGGGATGGGCCGAGGCAGAAGCCTGCCATACTTCAAAAATCATGTAGCTTTTGTATCTTATGTTGTTTTAGTTTGTAAGCTAATCCTATAGAAAAAAAGATAGTTAAAAACTAACAGGGGGAATGATAGGGGAACATAGGAGTTAAAGATTTTAGCCTTAATTGATATGCTTACATGACTAATGCATGTGGAAAAAGCCATTCTTCCAAAATTATGAAGCTTTTGAATAAAGACTCCTTTCCTTTATCATCAAAGCTTTGCCTCCAGAATTTTGCCTAGAGGGTGACAGTGGGCAGCAGGACCCCACTTGCAGTTCAGTGCCTACATCTCAATTAACATCTTTTTAAGACTACCTGATTTGGTTAGAAATTTTTTGGTTACAAAGGGCAGAACTCGACTTTAAATGGCTTCAGAAAAAAATAAAGTAGAGGAGGAGAGGGGTAAATTTATTGACTACACTAAAACTGTAAACCCCAGAAGACAGTGTAGCCACGGGTGAGGCTTCACCCTGAAATTAAAGGCTGTCACCAGGAACCTCCTCTGTTTGGATGCCTTTGGACTGGCTCCATGCCTAAGCTCCATGGTATTCTTTGACAGCTTCGAGCTTTGTAAGAATAGTCAAAGATGATTGCAGGAAAATCAGAAGGAAGTCATCATGGATACTGGGCAGGAAAGCAACAAATACTAATAGGGGAACTCAAGAATCTTCAGCTATAGGTGATAGGCTTAAGTGATTAATGCATGTGGAAAGCTGCTATTCCAGGACCTGGAATGCATGACCATGTGACTCCAGGAGGCTGACAAGCAATTCAACCTTTGTGCTCTAGGGGTCTGCAAGTGATGGAGATGGTATCTGACCCATTGTGTTCCAGGGAGGAATGCCCCTGATGCAAATAAAGAATTGCTGATTAACAGATAAAGAAGTACTAGGAAAATTACTTCTGGACTGAAACTCTTATCTTTACCTTTTTTCTAAGCCCCTTACCTATCTTTTCCTTCTCCCTATAAAAAGGTTGGCTTGAGATAAGATGCTAGGATAATTTTTGAGGATACATCTTCTCAGATCACCAGCATGTGAATAAAGTACCCATAAAGATTTCAATCCTTGTCTCTACTTATTGATTCTGGTAGTGACAGACAGCATGAACACAGACTTTTCCAGTTTCAATACCACAATTCTGGAACTAATAAGAAATTTACAAATAATCTAGTCTAATGATTTTTAAAAGAATTTTGTTTGTTTTGTTACATTACGTTTTATTTTGCTAGATCAAACAAGATCTTTTGTTTTCCTCGAACAAGATCTTGAAATGAAGTGAAATACATAAAGTAGAATAAAACTGAGCTGTTAATTTGAAACAGGAGAGGAGACCTTTGACCCCAGCACTTTGCTCCTCCTCCCCTTCCTTGTCCTCCCTGAGGTACTCCAAGAAGTACAGTACTGATCACTTTAGATAGGGAAAATGAGTCTCAGAGCACGTATGAGGCTTACTACTCTAGGACACTTAGCTCATGAGTGACAGAGCCAATGGAACTCAGGGTGACCTCAGCCTGTCCCCTCAGTCTCAGTTTACCTCACCTCTGTTTCCTTCTCACTGCCATTTTGAGTATTTACTTCTACCCCTAATTTAGCAGCTTTGAACCTACCGAAAAAAAAAGAAGAAGAAAAGAAAAGAAAAACAAAGGCTCAATTGTCTACCATACACACACACACACACACACACACACACACACACAGTCCTTAGGCCTTGTGGATACTTCTCCAAGAAGTATTTCTTAAGAATTCTTGAATTTAGAAGATTTTTTAAACAAGATGTGGTATAAGTAATAGAGGTAAAGTGAACCATAACTGGAGTCCTAGAGATAGCTGTCCTATGAGGGAAAAAAAACACTCAATAAGTAGCATAGAAACAGAGGAATACAAGTGGTCAAATGGGTTGTATCAACCCCCCTTCTGCACTTTCAGTTACTGCCATTTGTATCTTTTTTCTAGATGAGTAAAAGGTTAAGTGTAAATCCCCCAAAAAAAACACTAGGTCAGAATATTCAGAGACTGTATGCAAATAAGGATTAGGCCTGAGGTAGAAGGTTCTAGAAATACTGAGTGAAATTAATTTATCCCCAACAACAATACCTTTGGCTGTTCTACTTTGCCTGTTCATTTAATGAAGAAGATAACTAATATTAAAAGTGTAAAATTGTCAGGGACTGGCGGTGGCAGACAAGTTGGGTGTACCAAAAGAGGGCACTCCTACTACAGATATTTAGTTAACAGTATGATATTTTGAATATATGCCCCACAGAGGGGCCAACAAAGAAAGTACAGCATTCTTTCCTAAGGGGCCCATAATGCTCCCCAAGCAAGAAGGAAAAGGAAAAACACCAATGGTGAAATATTATTAGAGAAGAATGCCAAAGACTAACCATATTCCCTGGCCATTGCACCCTGGAGGCAGAGCTTTACAAGGCTCTTAAAAGACTATTTACATCCTCACTAAAGCTTAAACGGAAAATCCCAAAGAGAAACTATACCAAGCCAATTCACATTCTGTCCTGCATTACCCCTCCCCAAACCTTGCATTGCCTTTCAGCTCTTTTTATATCCTCTTGTTAGAGTAAGTCATTTCATTCTAGGGCTAGACCAAATCAGAAGATTTGGAGACATGTGCCAGAAATCTATAGAGTTAAGTGTTAGTGTACTTTTTAGAAGAAAGAACACTTTTGTTCTCCCTGATGCCCCCTGGAGACTGCCTGGGATTCTGGGCTGTGGAAGGAGGTGAACGCGGTCTCATCCTTCACCCTGCCTCAGGACAGTTACAGGCTGGTGTGAACTTTGGAAGGGATAGAACTTTGATTCTCCTCTGAAGGCTGCCATCACATACAATTGATCCAGAGATTGGGAGGTAGGTACCCCATCTCATCATGTCCACAAAGCCCTGTCTTCCCCAAGGCCACCTCTGTTTGGGAATTTTATTTGTGTACTGGTCTAAAATGCACCCTTCTCCTGAATATGACTCTTCAGTTCCAACTCTATTGTTCCTACCCAGGCTCAGGTCCTCATCATCACTATAGGCTCCTAGGTGTTTCCTGCCCCAGCCCTAGTCCCTGATCGGCTAGCCCTTCACACTGTACTCCACCCCTGACCTTCATCCTCACTGCCCACCATTCTTCCCACTGCTTTCTCCTGGAAGACTGGCCTGTATGTTTTTCCTTGAACATGTGATTCCCTGAGTCTAGAGTTATATTCTCCCAGATACCCCATAATCCAGTCTCTCGCTTTATTCAGGGTTATGCCCTATTATCACCCCTTTCCTAAACACCAGCACCTGCCATATTATACTTTATTCCCTTACACTGCTTTATTTTTCTTCATAGCACTCATCACTCCCTGACATTGTTCTATGCATAACTGTTTATTTCTGTCAAGTCTATGAGGGCAGAGACTTAGTTCTATCCTGTCTACATTGGATGTGCCCAATAATTATTTGTTTAATTAGTTAATAATAACATATTGCCCACATTGGATGTTCCCAATAAATACTTATTTAATTAGTTAATTAAAACATATCTTTCATCTACTCAGTTCTCTCCTCCACCCCCTGAGGTGCTCTTCATTCACTCTAAAATTAAACCAAACTCTATGGCATGATATTCAAGGCTTGTGTTTTGACCGTCTCCTCCCTGTCTGCCCTCATCTCCTGTCACACACACACCACCCCCACCCTGTCTTGGACCCTGAGGTCCACTCAGCAGTATACCACCTACTTTCATGCCTGCATGCCTTTGCTCCTGCCTCTGTTGCATTGTCATTTATTGAAACCTTCTTAATTTCTCAAAAACCTTCTAACGTGCTCTCTCCCCACTGCAAAAACTTCGGTATTCTCCCTCCCATCCCAGCCATCAGTAGCTCTTCTGTCCTTTAATATCAGTTGTATATCTCTTATATGATGTCCTATGTTACAAATTATTTCTCCATTTAACTTTCTCTACCAGTAGACAAAGTATGGAAACTGGATTCTCACTGTTTTAACTCCCAAGCACATAGAACAGGAGTCTCAAACTCAAATACCAACAGAAGCTAGGCACAAAGTAAGTGAGGTAATGAGTGTATTGGTTTGCTCAAGTTGCCATAACAAAATACCACAGACTGGGTAGCTTACAACAGAAACTAACCTTCTCACAGTTTGGGAGGTGTGAAGTCCAACATCAAGGTACCATCAGGATGGGTTCCTGGTAAAGCCTCTGTTCCTGGCTTGCAGATGGCTATCTTCTCCCTGTGTCCTCACATGGCCTTTCCTTTTTCTCTCTGCACACAAGTAGAAAGAGAGCTCTCAGGTGTCTCCTCCTTTTCTTATAAGGACACTGGTCCCAAAGGATTAGGGCTCCACCCTTATTATCACAATTAACCTTAATCATCTCTTTAAAGGCCCCATCTTTAAATACAGTTACATTGGGGATTAGGGCTTCAAAATATGAATTCAGAGGACACAATTCAATTCATAACAATGGGCAAGATGGTTACATGGGAGAACCAAGGGGTAGTTCTCCATCCATATAAGGGAGCGGCTACTCAGTTCTAGCCCATGGCCCCAGGCCTGACATGAAAGCCTAATATTCCCCAAACTTCAGAATTTGAAAGAAGCTGGAAATCAAAATAATTCAGAAGTAAATTCTCTTAATTTTAAAATGTCAGTAACTAACTAAAATATTTTTAACTATGTGAACAAAAAAATTCTGCCCCCAGGTAGAATTCTGTTTAGAGACCAAGAATTGGCAGTTTCCTGAATTCCAGCAGAAATGCTGGACCCATGGCAAAGCCTTGTTAAATGCTTTATGAGCCCTGGTGAGGTAGCTCAATCAGTTAGAGCATCATCCCGATACACCAAGGTTGCAGGCTCAACCTCCAGTGAGGGCACATACAAGAAGTAACCAATGAATACATCAATAAGTGGAACAACAAATCCATGTTCATTCTATCTCTATCTCTATCTCTATCTCTCCCTCCCACCCTCCCTCTGCCTATCCCTCTCCTTTCCTCTCTCCCTCTAAAATTAATTTTTTAAAAATTGTAAGTGCTTTGTGAGGAAATGGTTCATGGATACACATCATGCCATTCTTGGGGAAACTGTAATTAAAATGATATGATGGGGAAAAGTCTGACTTCTAACTGTTATACAAAGACTGCCTGTCCCTCTCCTATTTGCCATCTTGTTCGTCCACTAACAAGTTGCTCCAGTCACCATGTGCCTCTTTGTTCCCATCTCTCTACAGCCACTCAAACCTGGGCAGACCCTCCTGGAGTGCTGGGTCTAGTTCAGAGGTCTGCAAATAATGGGAGAGACACAGGGACTGGAGTCAGTTCAAAAGAAAGCCACAGAAGTGGTTAGGGCTTTGAGAAATAAAGATCAGGACAGGTTAAAAGAACAAAGTTAATTCTGTTTAGAGACCAGAGGGTTACTGGTATAGCTAGCAATGCTTTTCAAGTATATAAAAGGCCCATAGCTAGGACAGTAATCAGCTGTTCTCACCACTGAGAAGAGAACAAACAGAAAACAGACTCCAAATGCAGCATGGGGATTTTGATGTTTCTTTCTCTACCATGAGTATTTTTAAGGACTTTTGTAAATGGATCTTTACAGTGGAAAAGTTTTTTTTTTCATTCATCATCTCCCTTCTGACTAACATTCTGTGATTCTAAAAAACATTCTGTTAGAAATGTTGTTAATAATGAAAGAGTAAGTCATATGGTAAAGGAAAGACTTTCATTTATATAAGAAGGTGGTGATGTGGTATAGCTCAGTGAAGAACACACTATTTCTGTATTTACCTATGATATCCATTTCATACAGGAAGTAACAGAAACCCAGATGACTTTGGTAACATGTTCGAGGCCAGAGAGGGCTATAAACAGCCACATTTTTTCCCATGGCATGCTTTCCAGTTATATACCAAGAAAGCTAGATATTCTGTAGTAAATGAGGAAGGATGAGAAAGATACAATAAATAATTAATTATACATAAACATACAACCTCTCAGCTTTCCTTTCTACCACGTCTCAAGATTCGATTCTTTATCCAAATATTGCCTAATTACATTTTTCTTCTTGTTGCACTTTACCATCTCTAAAGAACTTGATAAGGGGTAGGCATCCCATTCGATGACAAGCCATAGGTTGTTACTGGACATCTAGAAACAGGGAAAAGCACCCCAGGAATTAGAAGGTTGGTACAAGTGAAAGTTTACCTGACACCATAACTTTGGACACAGCTGAAGGAACAGTTTATCTTACTGCTATTGGTTGTTCTAGTGTCATCATGCTCGGTGCCATCATGCCAGGTGCCAATGTGCTGAGTGCCATTGTGCCAGGCACTGATGTGCTCGGTGCCATCGCACTCGGTGCCATCGTGCTCCATGTCATCATGCCAGGCACCAACGTGCTCACTGCTGTTGTGCTCAGTGCTGTTATGCTTTGAACTGGCTTGAACAGCATAAGAATGTGGGATGAGGACATAGAATCTATGTTTTATGAGTAGCGATTAAATTGCTTACTAGGGATTCTGTCACAGAAATGTGGAGCCAAACAAGCCCAGGTTTAACCCAGACCTGCCACTTGCTGTGAGAATTTGGCGAAGAAATGTGTCCCTAAAATAAGGATAAGAATCCCAAACCCTATCCATCAAGAAGACATAAACATTGTAAATATATATGTAGCCAACATAGGAGCACCCAAATACATAAAGAAAATCTTGGAGGACTTCAAGAAAGATATTGACACCAACACAATTATAATAGGGGATTTCAATACCCCACTGTCAAAAATGGATAGATCTTCCAAACGAAATATCAACAAAGGTATTGTGGCATTGAACAATGTCCTAGAGAAAATGGATTTAACTGATATATATAGAACCTTTCATCCCAAAGAAGCAAAATACACATTCTTTTCAAATGCACATGGAACATTTCAAAGATAGACCATATGATAGAACACAAAACAAGCCTCAACAAACTCAAGAAAATTGAAATCATATCAAGCATCTTCTCTGAACAGAAGGGACTGAAACTAGAAACCAACCACAAGGAAAAAAAACTCAAAAACACTCAAACTCATGGAGATTGAATAGCATGCTATTAAACAATGGATGGGTTGAGAATGAGAGCAAGGAAGAAATCAAAAAGTTTCTGGAAACAAATTAAAATGAACTCACAACAACCCAAAACTTATGGGACACAGTGAAGGCAGTCCTGAGAGGAAAGTGCATAGCGATACAGGCCTACCTAAAAAAGACAGAAACATTTCAAATAAACAACCTAACCCTACACCTACAAGATCTGGAGGAACAACAACAAAGACAGCCCAGAGCAAGTAGAAGGAAGGAAATAACCAAGATCAGAGCAGAATTAAATGACAGAGACTAAAAGCACAATTCAAAGAATCCATAAATCCAGGAGCTTGTTCTTTGAAAAGATAAACAAAATCGACAAGCCTTTAACCAGACTCATCAAGAAAAACAGAGAGGACCCAAATAAACACAATCAGAAATGAAAGAGGAGAGATTACAACTGATACCACAGAAATACAAACAATTGTAAGAAATTACTATGAAGAACTATATGCCAAGAAATTTGAAAACCTAAGTGAAATGGACAAATTTCTAGAAAAATATAATCTTCCAAAACTCAATGAAGAAGAAGCAGAAAGCCTGAAGAGACCAACAACAGCTGATGAAATTGAAGCAACAATCAAAAAACTCCCAAAACACAAAAGCCCTGGACTGGACAGTTTCACAGGAGAATGCATTGAAGGAAAAGCTAACCTCTATCCTTCAAAGACTATTTCAAAAAGTCCAAGAAAATGGAAGACTCCCAACCTCTTTTTACGAAGCCAGCATCATCCTAATCCCAAAACCAGATAACGACACAACAAAGAAAGAAAACTTCAGGCCAATATCACTGATGAACATAGATGCCAAACTCCTCAACAAAATATTGGCAAACCGCATCCGGCAATATGTTAAAAAGATCATACACCCTGATAAGTGAGATTCATCCCAGGAATGCAAGGATGGTACAATATTTGCAAATCAATAAATGTAATACATCGTCACATAAACAAAAACAAAAACAAAAACCACATGATCATATCAGTAGATGCAGAAAAAGCATTTGATAATGTACAGCACCCATTTATTATTAAAACACTCAGCAAAGTGTGAGTAGAGGGAGCACTCCTCAACATAATAAAGGCCATATATGAGAGACCTACAGCCAACATCAAACTCAATGGACAAAAACTAAAAACTTTCATACTAAGATCAGGAACAAGACAAGGTTGTCCACTTCAACCAATTCTATTTGACATACTATTGAAAGTTTTAGCCACAGCAATCAGACAAGAAAATGAAATAAAAGGTATCCAAATAGGAAAAGAGAAAACAAAACTGTCATTGTTTGCAGATGACATGATAGTGTACATAGAAAATCCTACAGATTCCACCAAAAAGCTGCTTGATCTAAAAAAGAATTTAGCAAAATAGCAAGAAACAAAGTCAATATTCAGAAATCAAAGGCATTTTTGTATACCAACAATGAAATATCAGAAACAGAAATCAGGGAGAAAAGTCTTATCTGATATAGCAACAAGAAAAATAAAATACATAGGAATAAACCTAACCAAGGAGGTAAAAGACCTGTACTCAGAAAACTACACAACACTGATAAAAGAAATTAAGGAAGACACAAACAAATGGAAGCATGTACCATGTTCATGGATTAGAAGAATTAACATCATCAAAATATCCATATTACCCAATGCAATTTGTAGATTCAATGCAATCTCTATTAAAGTACCAATGGCATATTTCAGAGACACAGAAAAAACATTTCAAAAATTTACATGGAACCATAAATGACCCTGAATAGCTGCAGCAATTTTGAGAAAGAAGAACAAAGTAGGAGGGATCACAATACTAATATCAAACTGTATTATTACAAGGCCACTATAATCAAAACAGCCTGGTTCTGGCATAAGAACAGACACATGGACCAATGGGACAGAATACAGAGCCCAGAAATAAACCCAAGTCTCTACGGTCAATTAATATTTGATAAAGGGGACAGCAACATAAAATGGAGTAAAAGTAGCCTCTCCAACAAATGGTATTGGGAGATCTGGACAGCTATAGTCAAAAAAAATGAAATTTGATCACAAACTTACACAAAAATAAATTTAAGGTGGATAAAAGACTTAAATATAAGTCATGACACCATAAAAGTCCTTCAGGAGAACATAGGCAGGAAAATCTCAGATATTCCACACAGCAATATTTTCACTGATATGTCCCCTAGAGCAAAGGACATAAAGGAAAGAATAAACAAATGGGATATCATCAAAATAAAAAGCTTCTGCATGGCTAAAGAAAACAGCATTAAAATGAAAAAAGAACCAACCACATGGGAAAAAACATAATTGCCAATGATCCCTCAGATAAGGGTTTGACTTCCAAAATATATAAAGAACTCACACAACTCCCATCTAGGAAGACAATCCAATTAAAAAATGGACAAAGGACTTGAACAGACACTTCTCCAAGGAGGACATCATACAGAGGGTCCAGAGACATATGAAAAGATGCTCAGCATCACTAGCCATCAGAGAGATGCAAATTAAAACCACAATGAGATACTTCACATAGGTGAGAATGCCCATCATAAGCAAAGCAACAAACAAATTTTGAAGAGGTTATGGAAAAAAGAGAACTCTAGTGCACTGTTGGTGGGATTGGAAACTGGTACAGCCACTGTGGAAAACAGCATGGAATTCCCTCAGAAAACTAAAAAGAGAATGGCCTTTTGACCTGGCAATTCCACTCCTGGGGTTACATCCTAAGAACCCTGAAACACCAATCCAAAAGAACCTATGCACCTCAATGTTCAGAGCAGGACAATTTACAATAGCCAAGTGCTAGAAGCAACCTTAGTGCAAGTCAGTAAAGGAATGGATCAAAAAACTATGGTACATTTACACAATGGAATACTACACAGCAGAGATAAAGAAGGAGCTCCTACCCTTTGAGACAGTATGAATGGAACTGGAGAGCATTATGCTAAGTGAAATAAGATAGGTGGTAAAAGACAAATACCATATGATCTCACCTTTAACTGGAACCTAATCAATAAAAAAAAAAACAAGCTAGCCCTGGCTGGCGTGGCTCAGTGGATTGAGCGCGGACTGGGAACCAAAGTGTCCCAGGTTCGATTCCCAGCCAGGGTACATGCCTGGGTTGCAGGCCATAACCCCCAGCAACCGCACAGTGATGTTTCTCTCTCTCTCTGTCTATCTCCCTCCCTTCCCCTCTAAAAATAAACAAATAAAAATCTTTTAAAAAAACAAGCAAGCAAAATATAACCAGAGACATTGAAATTAAGAACAAATGGACAGTAACCAGAGGGGAGATGGGAGCGGGTAATGGGGGGAAAGGGTGAAGGGTTTTCAGGAACAACTATAAAGGACACATGGACAAAAACAAAGGAGGGTGGAACCAGGGGAAGGAGGTGGGGATGGCTAGGGTTCAAGGGAGAGGTAGGGGAAAAGGCAGAAAACTGTACTTGAAAAGCAATAAAATTTGAAAGTATTTAATAAGAAGAAAAGAATATCAACCCCCAATGTTTCTGTAAAAATTAATTTGTATAAGATGGATCGCATAAATAGCAGTTTTAGCACATGTTCAGCAATGTTTTCAATCCTTGTAGCCTTCTCAAATGCACATCTCTATATTCCAATCAACCAAACTTACATCAAGAGGAGCCATCTGAAACCTGGAATATTGTGGCAAAGGCAGTCCAGGAACTGGTTCAGAGTTGCACCTCCACTGTCTTCCTCTGAGACACAGAAGTGTTTTTAGTGTGTCCTGGGCAACCTTCCTCTTTTATATCACCCTCCCACCACCTGGTTTCCTGAGTCTTCCTCCTCCTGACAGCAAACACAACCATGCGTACCATCCTCTGCTCTGCCCTGAAGTTACACCTCTCACCCTCTCCTCTTTAACCAAAACTCTTTTTCCTTCAAGACTGGGATATTTCCTTTGTGTTGGAACAAAGGTATCATTGGTTTTCACATCAGTCAACTGAGAGAATGAATGAAAAGCTCCTAACTGTACTAGATACTCAGGAGGCCTCAGTCATGGGAGCTCTCATCCCTTACCTATGGACTAAGAAATTGGGACAAGGTGAAATTGGTCTAAATTCCTGGGATTCCACGGAAATTCATAGCCAAGTGTAAACCCAGAGTATATTAGCATGCTGGAAGGACAGTATTTGTAACCACTCCTACCCCCACTCAACTAATCTCTAGTTGATGAACTATGTGATATTTAAAGATGCAGAGAGAAAACTGGATCACCCCACAACCCACACACAAAGGCCAGGACAGTATTAAGCTCCTTACCACTCCACTGCTAAATGGTGGCTGGCCTCTGCTCTGCACACAAATATGGCTAGGGAATTAAAATTAGGTTTACTTCCTGGTAAGGTTATTTAGGGATGGTGCCAAGAAATGTAGATCATTGTCATCCTGGAGGGACCCCTTAATCAAAAGTTATAACCTCAGGTTCTCAGAGGCATAATGGGCTCTTTGAGAAGACTCCAAGAACAGTCCAGGCACCCCAGGCTTCTGCTAACATCTGCTGCATTCAGGCTGGGGTGACCTGACCCGAAGATGGCACTTGCCATTGAGGCAAGTTTGGAATTTGATGGATTGTTTGTTGAGCAGAGGACCATCTATAGGACTGATGGCTCCATAAGAGCCCAGTAATGGGATTGTGTGCCTAGGATACACAGCTGGCAATTATACCCTCTATGGATCACTTAAGGCAGCAATAAAGATAAACTGCTTTATAATGTATTCATTCATTTCAGTACAGTCGGTAGTGATGTTAGAAAGTTGTTTGTATCAAGAAAGGCTGCACTGCATTTGAAAAGGAGAAATAAGTTTTCTTATAGGGATTATTTTAGAGAACCAAATGAATGTTCATGAGATACTTCATTAAATCATAAGTCAGTTTGGCAGGAGATCTTTATATGCTCCTGGCAAAAGTGGAAATTGAGCAATTGAAACAGTGGAAACAAATGAGTTACAGGTGTGCCTTGTTTTTGTTTTTGGTCTCATTTGGATTATTATAGGCTACATCAATTATAGTTCAAAATGTTTGTAGTATATCAACCAAATAACTAGATTTGGAGTTTCTAGAAAGTATCAAATATTTATTTTATGGGCAGCTTAAGGGAAAAATTGTTGTTCCTAGGTTGTCCCCTTAGAGATTCAACAGGTTCCAGGTACACTTCCCATTCCAAAGCTGTCTTTCCTTTTCTCTCCCAGAGAGTAGATACATCTTACAGGAGGAAAATGGACTCCTAAAGTAAGGTGGACAGTACTGTGATAACCACACAGAGAAGGGGCTATCCTAAAAGAGTCAACTATGATGCTTATAAAGAAGGTAGACCTATGAAAGTGCTGAGCTGTATCCTAGTCTTAAAATCCTGTCAATCACATGTCTCTTCTAGGATGATCCATGTTTAAACGTAGCTCATCATCTTCCTCCTTCTCTCCCCAAATTAGCTACTTTTTGAATTTCCCTATTTTGTTCATTTAATTAACACATATTTATTAAAAACCTACTATGTGCCAGGTAAATGTACTAGGTGCAGAGTTAAAAATAAGATAGTCTCTGCCCATATACCCTTACATTCTTATAAGAAAAAAAGAAAAGAAACAAACAAATAACTAAATATACAATATACTCTAAGTTGAGGAAACTTGCTATGAAGAAAAACCAAGCAGGGTGAGGGGAAAGAGAGGGATGGACTACTCAGGGACAGCTACTCTAATGAGAGCACACTTTAACAACCTCTACAGCTTAATCCCTCTCTGTGCACCTGCAAGAACCTTTGGGGAGAGCAGTACACTCATACTTAGTGTTTTGGTTGAAAATGCCAATATTTACAAAGATCGTATAAATAAGTGGAGAAGGACAAGTAGGGACTGAAAGTAAAGAAGCAAGCCAGGTAGATATTGGGAAAAGAATGTTTAGGATAATGGAACTGGCAAGTGTAAAGGACTTGATGTGGGATTATGCTTCTTGTTCCAAGAACAGTCAGGAGATCTGTGTGACTGGAGAAGAGTGGGCAAGGTGAAGGAAGGGCAGGGCACATGTCTCAGCTCTTATTCCCTTCCAAGTTGGAAATTGTCCTAAAATGCAGTTATCTTTTACTCCTCCTGCCCTTTTCTTGATCCAGCTATATTCAGTTATTTTTTCTAAGGATGATTCTCTAAAATCACCCTCCCTGCCTCTCCCTCCTTTCACCTGAATTCAGGCTCCACTCACACCACGCTTGGACAACTCAAAAGCCTCCTAACGGGCCTTTCAGCCGCTTGCAGCTTCCGTTGCTCTAATCGCTTTACTCTAAGCTTCCAGATTAATCTACCTAGAGCACCGCTTTCATCAAGCCTTTTTCTCCCTTGCAAAAGAGCTGGCATTACCTGTAGGATAAAGCAGAAGCTCCTTATCCTGCACCTTCCCCATCCCTACATCAATCTGGCCTAAACTCCACTGCTGGAAAACTCAGTTCCCACCTTCTGAACTCCAGTGACCTCCACCCATTATACCATATTCCATGTCCTCACTCTCAACCCTTGAAGCCCAGCCCAAGATCCACATCAGACTACTTTGGAGTGGCCCAACACAAACCAGACTGTCTCCTCTCTGGAACAGCTGTTGCACTAAGTCATATATATCTACACCCAATTTAGTGCTTAATATATAGCAGTATAGACCTGCCTGGGTAGCTCAGTTCATTACACCATCGTCCTGATACACCAATGTCTCAGGTTCGATCCCTGGTCCGGATACATACAAGAATTAACCAATGAATGCATAAATAGGTGAAACAAAAAAATTGATATATATCTCTCCCTCCATCTATCTCTCCTGATATACATATGTGAATATATATGTACATATATATATATAATCAGTATATAAGGCCCATTGCTCTTTCTTCAGTCCTGAGTCACCAATTAGACCAAATTCATTGAGGACAAGAATAATGCCTTCTACATCCTGAGCATCATTTGAGTGTCATATATATACAAGCCATAACTCATGCAGTATGCTAAAAATAAATATTAACAAAGAAGAATTTCAGGGCTGTCAGGCTTTGAACTGGGTTAGAACTAAAATGATCATATTGTATCTATAAGGCCTTCCTTTTTCTGTAGGCAAAAAGGGCTTTCAGTGCAAGGCCATATTCTTCTTTCCAGAAGGAGTGGTAAGCTCAGCAACACGATCACAAAAATCTTATTTTGTTCACCCATATATTCAGTAACTAGCTATCTAATCAGATATCTCCCATATTTACTTTAAGCACTGAGTGCAGGTAACTACAAACTCTATAGAGAAACACTATCAATGTGGTAGAACCAAATGTGAGCAATGTGCACAGCTTCACGGGCCAACAGTCACTGATGCTAATAAATCTGAGGAGCCTTATTAAAGTGAAAATGAGAAGACACATTCCTTCGTCTTTACCAATGTCAAGGCTGGCTGGGCAACAATGTTTTGCCCACATAGAAAGCTCACATGCATGCCAATAAAAACATAGGCAAGGTTTATAAAGCCTGCATGGTTATGGAGAGAATTTAAAATCCAAAGTAGAAAGGTTTCCAACAAGAAGCTGAAGTAAAATTCTTTTGACCTTTGGGTGCCTGATGGCCTTGCAGATAGTTGCCCAATGATGCTGAACAGCATGAGCAGTGTTGTATGTGCATTCTTTGAAGTCATACCTGCCAGTTCTTTGAAGTCCTATCTTTCAAAATAATAACATTTCCTTCTTTTTTATAGCTGCTTAGTATTCCATTGTGTAAATGTACCACAGCTTTTTTATCTACTCATCTACTGATGGACACTTGGACTGCTTCCAAATCTTAGCTAGTGTAAATAACACTGCAATGAACATAGGGGTGCATATATTCTATCGAATCGGTGTTTCAGATTTCTTTGGGTATATTGCCAGAAGTGGAATCACTGGGTCTTAAGGCAGTTCCATTTTTAATTTGGGGAGGTAACCCCATACTGCTTTCCACAGAGGGTGCATCAGTCTGCACTCCCACCAATAGTGTACTAGGGTTCTCTTTCCTCCACATGGTTGACAACATTTGTTGTTTGTTGATTTATTGATGGTAGTCATTCTGACAGATGTGAGGTGATACCTTATTGTGGTTTTAATTTGCATCTCTCTGATGATTAGCAACACTGAGCATCTTTTCATGTGTCTATGGGCCATCTGGATGTCCTCTTTGGAGAAGTGTCTATTCAGGTCCTTTGCCCATTTTTTAATTGGATTGTTTTTTTGGTGTTGAGTTTTGTAAGTACTTTGTAAATTTTGGATATTAACCATTATCAGATATATCACTGGAGAATATGTTCTCCCATTCAGTGGGCTGTCTTTTTATTTTATTGATGATTTCTTTTACTGTGCAAAAACTTTTTAGTTTAATGTAGTCCCATTAACAAAGTAGAAACAGACTCATATGTAGAGAGAACAGACTGGCAGCTGTCAGAGGGGAGGATGGTTGCAGGGTTGGGTGAAAAGGCAGAGGGGTTAAGGATGAAAAACTTACAGACCTAGATAACAGTATGGTGATTACCAGAGGGAAAAGGTGGTGAGGGAGGTAGCAGGGGGTAAAGGGATAAGCAGTGGTAAAAGGAGACTTGACTAGGGGTGGTGAATATGCAATATGCAGATAATGTACTGTAGAATTGCACACCTAAAACCTATACAATGTCACCCCAAGAAATGCGATAAAAAGGAAAAAGTATGATAAAAAATAAAAGGTAGAATACTATGACATCATAACATCATGAGTACATGGACTATATTAGCATGTGGAAAGACAAAATTTTCAATGAAAATAACAAAATATAGAATGTATAGTGACTTCAACAATAATAAAAAGGACTATGTACACTTTAGAAAAGTAGCCTGTAAACCCTGAATAATATAAACTTGTCCTTATTTTTACCCTATAATGTATTTTAATTGAATTAAAATTCAATTCAATTCAAATGAAAAAATATAAAAGCTTCTGTTAAAAAATAATAAATTTAAAATAAGAGGTGTAGAAATTCTGTATTCAGTTCATATTTTAGCTGGTTTCAGCAGCATAAAGCACTTGAAGGGAAGTGGTGGCAGTGGGGACTTGGGGGGCAGGGAGAGGTGCATGGGGTTGGGTGCAAATCAACTTCTAGCTGGTTCTCCTGCCTCAATTTCCACCTACCTGTATCCCTGGACAGCCAGGCTGCCCTGGTTACACCATCATGTGAAGACATAAATCAAGCCATGCTCATATAAAAAGTAGGCAAAAAGGTCTTACTTGACATGATATGCAGAAGCTCTGGCTTCCTCCAGGTCTTCTACTGGCTGAAGCCTGCAATGCCAGTAGTATAAACTATATAATCTCCAGTTTCCTTCTTTCTCTGTGAACCTGCAAGAATTTTGAGGAAACATATTTTAAGCTGTCACTTATACCTTATGCAAAGGTTAAAATTCTCATGTTCACTGGGACAGGGCAAGGAGGCCAGGAGGGGACTGAAGCAAAAGCTTTACTTAGCCTCTGCCAACTGGAGCCACGCAACATGGGCCTGATGCTACCAAGACTTTCTATTTTTCAAGAGAAGAATCCAATTTTTATGGGAAATCTCCCAATTTTTTAATGTTAGTAACTAACTCTGATTTGTCAAAAATTGTACAGACTAGACCAAACCCACCTGCAGGCCAGTAGTGAAACACATTAGCAAGCTTGCCTCAGTACAGGGCATGAGAGAAGGGGCACAGCCAGCACCCACCTGGTGGCAAAGCCAGGAAAGGGTCAGGGGGCTTCAGGGAGAAGCCAAAGGTCTGACAGTGAATTGAGCAGCCTAAGACGGGCCTAAGACGGGCTCTGCAGCCACTTGCCTGGCACCAACCTGCAGAGAGAAGAAGGGGGCCACACCAAGAGCCTCCAGGAGGGCCTCCGAGTAGCAGCTCTGTCCACACCCATCTACGTGTACTTCTGCTCTCCAATCAAGCAGGCATAATGATGTCCCAGGGCACATTTTAAAATATATAAACTATAAATTAAAACTATGCCAGTATAAATACAAATATGATTCAAGCTACATTATATTCATATATTTCTTCTGACTTAAAAAAAAATTAAAACTTTTTCTTGGGCCCCTGAAAGTATCATGGGCTTTAGGCCCTAGCCTACTATGTACGCCTAAGATAGAGTTGGCCTGCCTCCACCTCAGCAGTGCTTGGCTTAAATGCTGGGTGAAAACACTTGGTGACCAGCTACTAGTGTAAATCACTATAAATATGACGAATCAGTAGTTATGTTGGGAGGTAGGTGTGTTATTATGGACATAAGCCTGGGCCTTAAAAACAGACTGCATAGGTTCAAATCCCAGCTCTGCCGATTACAGTCAAAGTGATGTTAGGCAAGTCATTTACCCTCTCTGTGGCTTGATATCCTAACCCATGAAACAGGAATAATGACAGTACCTACATGAGGATCACTGTGAGGGTTAAATGAGTTAATATATGTGAAAAGCTTATTAAAGTGCCTGGCAAAAGTAAGAAACAAATGTTAGCTGCTACCATTGCTTTGTTCTGTTGTGTTCCCACAACTGGCTATATGGTTCTGGATATTGTTAAAATTATAGAGTTCACATGTAAGAACTCGTGAAGAACCAAATATTGTCAGTTCAGGAAGGCATTAGCTTTATCATGAATCTCTAAAGGTAACTTAACTTCTAAAGTTCAAGAGATAGATGGATGTCTATGCAGGCTGGTCTTGACTAATTTTTAGTTACATCTTAGTCCTTCAATCAGCTGATGTCCCCTTTTTGTCTATAAAAGAATTTCAAAGTAGAGACTGGAGCTCAGAAACACAGAAACTTATCCATGGATTGTGTTTTATATTCTAAAGTTACATGATCTTTCAATAAATATTTCTTGCATTCAAGTGCCTAGAAGCTTTCAGAGCACTGGACCATTACACAATGATAATTACATACATTTGGAAAAGCTGAAAACAAGAAAGAATTTAAAACAAGAAAGAATTTTAGACAATTTCATACCATGGGTAGGACCCAGAATGTCAGTCTTTCCTTTTACACTGGGATAATTATCAGCAATAATTTCTCTTGTGATCTTCAGAATTATAGAATGAGAAGGAGCCTCTCATTTCAGAGGATACTGAGGCATAGAGAATTTGGTTGTTTCCCTGAGGTCACATTAATTAGTCTCAAGCTCTCTGTCTGCCACTCTACCTGTCATCATTTTTCATATATTGTTTATTCTGAGTTCTTTCGGATAAGCCCATATCTCTAATGCTAGAATTGTTGCAGCTAAAAATGGTTATAAACTGCTGTGTAAATTTTAAATTTCTTTTGGTATAAAAAAAGAAAATAGGCAGTGCTCATAAGAAGTTGTTGAATGAATGAATGAATGAATGAAGTTCTTTAAGCTTTCTTCTCATACTTTCTGGTGATCTCACAGTTAAATTTCTCACCATTTTATAAAGTAAAAGAAGGAAATGGAAGTGCCCATCAGTAGATGAGTGGATAAAAAAGCTGTGGTACATTTACACAGTAGAATACTTCATGGCTGTAAAAAAGAAGAAAATCTTACCTTTACAACAGAAGGAAGTACTACAACCTGGAGCATATTATGCTGAATGAAATAAGCATGTCAGAGAAAGACAAATGTCATATGATCTTCCTTATATGTGGAATCTAATAAGCAAAATAAACTGATGAAAAAAATAAAAACACAGGCCTGAAAACAAAGAACAAACTGACAGCTGTCAGTGGGAAGTGGGGAGGGAGGGACTGGATGAAAGAAGGTGAAGGGATTAACCACAGAACACATATGCATAGCCCAAGGACAAAGACCAACAGTGTGAGACTGCCAGAGAGAAGGGAGGTGGGCAAGGCAGGAAGTGGGAAGAGGTGGGCTGAGAAGGGGAATGGGGACACCTATAACAGTGTCAACAATAAGAATAATGTTTAAAAAATGGCCCTGGCTGGCATAGCTCAGTGGATTGAGCACAGGCTGTGAACCAAAGTGTCGCAGGTTCAATTCCCAGTCAGGGCACATGCCTGGGTTGCAGGCCATGACCCCCAGCAACTGTACATTGATGTTTCTCTCTCTCTCTCTGTGTCCCTCCCTTCCCTCTCTAAAAATAAATAAATAAAATCTTTTTTTTAATCTTTTAAAAAATGAATATGTGCCATGTAATTCCATTTAGACAAAGTTCAAAACTCAAACAAAAAAACTTGCCCAGAATAGTTTAAATATGTATACACAGGTGGTGCAACCAAGGTGGCTATCGTGAAAGTTGGTCAAATGGTTACTTCCAGGGAACAGGGAGAGGGAGAAGGTTGTGGGGAGAGGGAAATTTGGTGGGCATGGGGTGTGTTTGCCTTCTAGAAAGTTAATGTTCTCTTTCTTGACCTAATGGGTATTTTTTCATAAATATTTTCTCATATTTTATAAATTTTACAGGTACATTTTATATATATTTCTGCATATATACTAAATTTTACAATTTAATAAAAACACTATTTGAGTGAGTGAAAAACAAAGAGAAGGAAATGGAGACTCTCATGTATGATCATGTCTTCAGCTTACATATAGTCCATGTGGTTCATGTGACATGAAGATATGAAGTATTTCTACTTCCAGATATTTAAATATTATATTAAAATGAGTATTACTTGATTTCAAAAGAGCTGACAAAGAAGTATCCAAAGCCACATGATTTGGTGACTCCTGAAGACAAGAATGAGGGAGGTCACTTGGAACTGT
This sequence comes from Phyllostomus discolor, assembly GCF_004126475.2. Lineage (NCBI taxonomy): Eukaryota > Metazoa > Chordata > Mammalia > Chiroptera > Phyllostomidae > Phyllostomus > Phyllostomus discolor. The sequence goes on from NC_040904.2 coordinate 59,063,054, forward strand.
GGGCTAAACTGAGCCAGTACTCCTTGCTCTCTCTACATAATGTACTTTTATGCTCAAAACATATTCTCATCTAATGTGGAGGAAATGGCACAACTTTAAATCCCTTACATCAGCCAAGAACAAATTCATTTTTCAAGGCACATTTTTTACTACAGCATAACAGCCACCTCTCCAAAAAATCAATCAGCAAAAATCTGCACATTTGCAAAATACTTTAAAATCAGTAATTCCTCCCAAGTGCATTTTATAGTAAAAGTGCTAAAGAAAGTTAGAGGCATACTGTGGAATTTTATATAAGTCAAATTCTATTCTGTTGTTGAGTCCAGTGAGCCACGCTGTGTCCCTAATGTTCAAATAGATGTCCAAATCTTTCTTTAGGCAAAAATAAACCAATTGGCTGCATCTAAAATAGCTGCTTTGTTAAAAATCAGAGTCATTTACAGACAGAATGGTTATTTCTTTACAAGCAAAGGAACAAAACCTGTTTCTAACCTATGCTCATATACGACGTTCAGTTCTCTGGGCCCAAATGCAATTCCTGAATATAAGCTATCTCAGCATTAAGTGCAGAATACAGGTTAATATATCTGCTCTTTTTAACTGGATTATTAAATCCATTATCATCTGATGAAACCATTTTAACTTTAGCCACAAAAACACTAGCAAGGCCTTTCCATCAACTCCCTAAGGGCAAAACAACATAAATTTAGACGAAAATTATGAAGCTTTGCTAGTGCAGATGATTTCCATAGGACAGATTAAGTCCTGGGTTTCTGTCTTGTTGCAGTCTACATTTCATTTTACTACAAAGATAAATCGAAACTGTCAATTACCCATTGTTAGTTACCACTACCAAATAATCTCAGCATGAAAATGCTGGCGTATTTCTTACTACAATGTAATGTATAGAATTAACTCACATAATTTCATAGTCTTAGTAATCCATCTCAAAATTATGCCGTGAAACATTATCTTAGAAAACCCCATGTTGCTCTGGCCAGTGTGGCCCAGTTGGCTGGAGCATCATCCCCTAGCTGAAAGGTTGTGGGTTCAGTTCCTAGGTTGCAGGTTCAATCTCTAATCCGGGCAAGTATGACACCCCAGTCTGGGCACATACAGTGCCCAGTAGGTCCGGGAACCAACGTGAGGCAATCAATCAATGTTCTCTTGCATCAGTGTTTCTATGTCTCCCTTTCTGTCTCTCTAAAAGCAATGAAAAAATGTTCTGGGGGTGAAGATTTAAAAAAAAACATTAATTTTCTCTTTATAGTAGCATCAAGTCAAATTCTATTGATTTTGGCTTGAATGATTAAGATATAGAAACCAAGTCCCTTACAGAGATCTCACTGTCACACCGCCACTGAGAGCCATGTATGAAACACAAATAAATCAAGTTGCTCATTCAGTTGTGTTTTATTCCCTGTTGCCTTCAACACATACATACACTAGATTAAACTTATGTTTGTTCTGAACCTTAAGTCTGAATATTTTTATATATTTTATATTTTTCCTATCTTGAAAATTCTATGGTAATCAAAATTGACTCCCTTATTAAGCTTTTTAAAAAATAAATTCACTTATTTTTATTCATGTTTCTTAGCATGATGCTCCTATCCGGACAATTCTACCAATTTAACAATTCCATATCCATTCCTCTCAAATTCGATCCCTTTGAAAACAGCTGTGCCTCAATAATTTTTTTCAAAAAGCTAAAGATATCCATGACATACAGTCATGTTTTTTATAAACTAATTTAATAATCTAATGATTTTTAAGTCATTTTTTTAAACACCTGCCTTGAAAGACCTCACGTAGCAGCTTTAGGGATTTGAATACCTTTGAGAAACCTGAACATCTGAAGGGGTGAGTGGGACTTCTGCTGCTGAGGCACGGAACACCTGACTTGGCAGTTGAAGAAGTTGTAAATGTACCACAGTAGGAAGCAGCTTTCCATAGACTTCAAAGCAAACAGCACTTAATTATCTAGCTTTCAGGAACAGCATGGACTTACTGTGACAGCTGTTAGGCAAGGACACATGGGTATCCCCACAAGTGAACATCAGCTTGTGTCATTGTTTAGTTTGAATCTCACTGGAAAAAAAATGCTTAAGGTCTCAGCTTGGTTCAATTCAAATTAGTCTTAGAGTTTTCCCAGATGGTTTCTCAGCACAAGCTTATTTCTTACCCCAGAGCCTGTGCTTTGCCGTCACCTCATCACTTCAGCACTGCAGTGGACATGCTGTTTGCATATGCTCAAGCCCCATTTTTAATGCCATGCATGGGATATATCCATTCGTACTTTCTTTTCCCTGTCATTATTGTGAATTCAACCTGGAGGTCTTATAACTTTGGTGAGAAAAGAAATGTTGCTTCTTGTTAATTCATTCTCTCTCTCTCTCTCTCTCTCTCTCTCCACCTCTCTTCCTCCTCCCCTCTCTCCCTGCTTCCCTCCCACCCATCCCTTTCACTTTTTCTGCCTGGTGCCTAACAGGTGAGATATCTTGAGTGTTTTCCAGGGTTGGCCAAATACAGTGGGTCCAACAATTATTTCACTTGCATGAATCCTTGCAGGACTGGCTTGCCCACAGTTTCCCAGAACACCAGCTTCTATCTATAACCTCAATAAGTTCCAAAATGCTGAGAGCAACTCAGTTCATTTTTGGCCAAGGAGGTATTAGGGGAGACCAAGAATGAACACTTAGGTGGGGGTGTTCATTAACCTTGTATTATCCTGCTCTGTGGGGGTTTTGATCACAAGTATGCACTTTGCTGTATTGGATATCTTTTTTAGATTCAGATCTCATCCTTCTTGAACAATGTCAGGTGGTCCATATACAAAAGGGATGTCCCTTCTAGGAAAGAAGATAAAAAGAAAGTAAACAAAGTATTCTTCGACTACACCTGCTATTATGGGAAAGAACAGAATTTGAAGGTGAAAAAATGGGACAGAGTTATAGGGTTTAGAAAGCTAATTAGAAAACAGTTGAAAGAAAACCTTTTTTAAAGAAGGAAAAAATTAAAGTACTAAATGGTGTTTGATATGACCTAAAATAACTTCATCTCTTCTAGAAAATGTCTGCCTTAAGTATTTTAAGTTAGTGAGATCTTGCTCTTAAGATTACAAAGCAAAAAAATAGCACTTGAACAAAACTCTCCTGCATTTGCTGACCTCCCAGTGCTATTCTCTGCAATCAGCCCCACACTGTTCCTTGACATGTCCGAAGTCCCAAATGAGGCCTTGCTGATTTTGAGTAGTTGGTAACTATGTGCAATGTATGCAGAATCATTTTCTGGGGACTTCATAAATCCAGGAATCTTGTTCCTCACCTCCAGGAAATGCTTTTATCTTTCTAGTGTACAAAATGTTTGCAAGCTGCTGGTAAAACGTGTCATGTGAGTGATTTGACAAAAATATTATAAAAATTTATTAATTATCTTTAAACATGTTTCTTTGCTGTTTGCAGTTCATCTTATATTAAGTGCTGAACTGAAACTGGCTTTGTTTCTTGCAGTCAAATTACAAAAGAGGCATAAATCTTTAATGCTCTTGGTTTCCTTTAATGACTTTGCTTTCTTCCAAAAGGGCCTGAATACCTATGAAAAGCATGCCGCATAAATTCCCAAGATGCCAGTCTGCTAGCGCTAATACTCAAAGGTGCTTCCTTATTCCTAGGGAAAAGGGTGCAAAGGTGCAGGTTACTGGGTACTTAGCAAACATGAGCTTGGCAAGTGTTCAGGCTCTGCATCTGAAAGAGACGCTGAGAAGACTGTGTTAAACTAAGATGCTTTATGTGGAGAGTGCATAGTTAACCAGACCTAGATTTTCTAGTCTAAGGCAATGTTTATTCATTTTTTCATTTCTATTTAACTTATTGGGGTGACACTGGTTAACAAAATTATAATGACTCATAAAACCTGAAAACTGAAATGTAATTTAAAAATTATAAGGTGCAGAGATCTGATCCAAGAACACCTGCTATAATAGCCCTACCAAGTGATGATATGTTTGAACACCTCTGAGGCAGAGAATCTGCTCTGTGTTAAAATAGTCTACATATGCACACACACACACCTGTAATTCACATCAGACAAATGGATAATCTCCATGATATATAAGGAGTTACTATACTCCACTGAGAAAAAGACCAATAGTGCAATAGAAAAATGAGCAAAAGATGCAGAAAGTTATTGCAGAAGTTTATGCAGAAGGCATAAAATATGCCTTTACTCACTATTTCAACTCTTAGGAATTTTTCACACATGCAAAATATTCCATATGTATGGTAGTCACTGCAACATTATTTTTGCTCACAAACTATGTGGAAATAACCTAAATATCTATCAACAGGGACTGGGTTAAACAAACTGTAGTGTAGTATATCCATGCAATAAAGAACTATGCAACTGTAAGGAATAATACTAATAATAATAAAGGCAGCTCTTAATGTTCATAATAGAAAGTTCTCCAAGTAATATGAAGGAAAAAAACAAGGTATCCTCAGCAAACCCAGAATAGAGGAGAACTTCCTCAATTTGATAATGAACCATACAAAAAAACTGCACCTAACACCATACTTAGCAGTGAAAACTTGAGGCTTCCCCACTATGATCAGACACCAGAGAAGGATGCCTCCTCTTACCGTTACTTTTCAACATCACAGTAAAAGTTCTAGCTAAGGCAATAAGATAATAAAAGGAACTAACAATGTATACAGATTGTGAAGAAACAAATAAACTGTCTTTGTTTGTAGATGACATGATCACCTATGTAGAAAACTCCCAAAAATGATTTAAAACAATCCAGAATTAATAACCAATTATAATAGGGTTCTAAACACAAGGTTAATTATGTAAAAGTTGAACACTTCACTACATACCATCAATGAACAAACTTAATTTGAAATTAAAAAACACATTACTATTTACACTAGCACTCCCCCCAAAAATAATACATTTAGGTGCAACTCTAACAAAATATGTATAAGATCAATATGTATATGAGGAAAACTACAAAATTCTGATGAAAGATATAAAAGAAAACTACATAAATGGAGAGATAATTCATGTTCATGAGTATATGGAAGACTCAACCTTGTCAAGATGTCAGTTCTTCCCAACACTATCTATAGATTTACCACCTCATCAGAATCCCAGCAAGTTATTTTGTGGAAATTGGTGAACTGAGTATAAAGTTTAGACGGAGAGACAAAAGATCTAAATAGCAAACTGGCATTAAAAGAGAAGAAAAAAGTTGAAGAACTGACACTACCTGACTTCAAGACTTACTATAAAGCTACAATAATCAATACATTGTGGTATTGGCAAGAGAGCAAACCAATAGATCCATAGAACAGAATAGAGAGGCCATAAATAGACCCACCTAAATATAGCCAATTATCTTTCACAAAAGGGCAAAGGCATTACAATGCATAAAAAAAGTATTTCCAAAAAATGGTGCTAAAATGACTAGATAGCCACATGCAAAAAATTATTCTAGACACAGATCTTGCACATTTCATAAACATTAACTCAAAATAAATCATGAACTTAAATGTAAAACACAAAACTATAAAACTCTAAAATAGGAGAAAACCTGGATGACCTTGGGTTTGGCAATGACTTTTTAGATAAAACACCAAAGGCACAACCCATGAAAAAAGGATTGATAAGGTGCACTTCATTAAAATTTAATATTTCTGCTCTGTAAAAGATGCTGTCATGAGAATGAAAAGATAAGCCACAGAGTGGAAGAAACTATTTACAAAACACATATTTGGTAAAGGACTGTTAGCCAAAATATATAAAAAACTCTTTAAACTAAACAGTAAGAAAACAAAAAATCCAATTAATAAATGGGCCAAAGACCTTAACAGATACCTCACCAAAGAAGATACACAGATGCTAAATAGAAATATGAAAAGATGTTCCACATTATATGTCATCAAAGAAAGGCAAATTAGAACAACATGAGATATACACCTATGGCAGTGGCCAAGATCTGTAACACACACACCACCAAATACTGGTGAGTATATGGAACAACAGGAAGTCCGATTCATTTCTGGTGGGAAAGCAAAATGGTACACACACTTTGGAATAGAGTTTGGCAACTTCTTACAAAAGTAAATATACTCTTACCATATGATCCAGCAATTGCTCACCTTGGTATTTACCCAAAAGAATTAAAAACTTCCGTCTACACAAAAACCAGCACATGAAAGTTTATAGTAGCTTTATTCATAATTGCCAAACTTGGAAGCAAACAAGATGCTTTCAGTAGGTGAATAGATGAACAATCTGTGGTACGTCCAGACAATGAAATGTTATTCAGTACTTAAAAGAAATGAGCTTTGAGCCATGAAAAAAGACATAGACGAATATATATTACTAAGTGAAAAAAGCCAATCTGAAAGTCTACATACTGTGTGATTCCAACTGTTTGCATACTGTGTGATATATGATATTCTGGAAACATCCAAACTATGGAAACAGTAAAAAGATTAGTGGTTGCCACTAATCACTAATTAGGTGGTAGAGTAAAGGGAGGGAAGAATAGAGAGAGTGCAGAGGAATTTTGGAGCCATTGAAAAAATTCTGTACAATACTACAATGATAGATACATTTGTCCAAACCCAAAGAATGAATGTACAATACCAAGGTGGAACCCTAAGGTAAACTATGGACTTTGGGTGATAATGCTTGTGTCAATGTAGGTTCATTGACTGTAACCAAGGTGCCACTGTGGTGAGGGAAGCTGACAGTGGAAAGGTTGTGTTTGGAGGCTGGGGTGGGGAACAGAGAGGATATAAGAGAACTCTTTGTACTTTCTGTTCAATTTGACTGTGTACCTAAAACTACTCTAAAAAAATAAAGTTTATTCATTTTTTAAAAGGCAAAGTACCATATAGCAAGATGTTCAAGATGTTCCATTTGCATAAATGGAGACAGGGATTACATATATATTCTATTTTTTTAGAGAGGGAGGGGAATATATATTATATATCCATATATGTATATATACATAATATATAACATATATGTATAAATGCATATACATATATGAATATATAATATATGTGTATATATAATTTATATAAATATATTTATAATATATAATTATATATAACATATAATTATGTGTGTGTATATTAGTGCATATAAAAAATATATAAATATATATACAGGTGTGTATATATTTCACACCTGTGTATACATATAAATACACACACATATATTTACACACCTGTGAGAAGCAGGACAAGGGTTGGAGATATTTCACTACAGACCTTTTTATACTTATTTTTGAATCATACATCCAAAAATTAAGTAAAATAATTAAAAGCGCATGAAAAATATATACCTTACTCTATCCCTTTGTTAAAGTCAAATTTTTAAAGGTTTTATTTATTTATTGTTCGAGAGAGGGGAAGGGAAGGAGAAAGAGAGGTAGAGAAACATCAATGTATGGCTGCCTCTCACGTGTCCCCAACTGGGGACCAGGCCCAAAACATAGGCATGTGCCCAGACTGGGAATCGAACCATCTACCCTTTGGTTTGCAGCCCACATTCAATCCACTGAGCTACACCAGCCAAGACTTAAAGTCAGTCTTAAAAACCCATTTCAGTATTGAAATATTGTCCCAAATAGTTCATTCTTTTCATACTTTTTAAAACACAATCACACAATGGTCTACATATTCTAATCCTAAAAGTTTAGACTCAACTTTCAATCTTCTTGAAACCAATAAAAGTATATAGAAAATCCTATACAATCTCCAAAAGAGAAAAAAATCAAATCTTAATAAAATGTGGATTCCTGTATTAAGCTCTGCCGTCCATTTTTTCTTATTTAATCTTCACCTTAAACATCAGCCATCAGTCTTGATTATTTATCTGCCATTTAAGCCTTAACTAGTAAGACTCCCACCCAGAAACTGTGCCAGCAGGGGAGATACCCTGCTGCCGGTATCATGCCTTGTCTGCAACACTCAGCTGTCCTTACCAGTGAGCATATTCCCTGGGAACTGCTATCTGCAGGACTCTGGCCCTTTGAAGCATTTTTCTCCTGACCTCAAACAGCACCCAAACACCTTTCTAGACAAATGCTATTTCTTTCAGAACTGATTTATCCAGGAGGTCTGTCAGGCAGATCACTAGAAGCAATATCTTTGTTAAAAGCTATTTTTCTGCTTGTCCCTGGGTGTTGAGGATCTTCTTACAGACACCCCCTTGTGAGTTTCACATCCGGTCGTCAAACACTTTCTGGATGAATTCAATTCTAATATGCCTAATATAAGCCTAATATGCCAGAATCATAAATGGGTATCCCTTCAAGGCAGGTGGCAGAGCAGCTTGGCCTCACCTCCCTTGGGAAGAACTCACTTGCCTCCAGAAAGGGCTGTCCTCAGCTGACACCAACAAAACGTGCCAAAGAGTTCACATGCTGATTTTTTGATAGGCCCAACAGGTTAGATACTATCACGTCTCCTAAGCTTTTGGCTGGGCCAGACGCTGGGTGCATCCTAACAGTGCAGCATGACAGAGCTGTTTTGGCTGCAGCATCTTCTTGGGCAACAGAACAGTGCAGTATCAATTTCTAGTGACAGCTCTTAGCTCTGTCGTATCTGAGGAAGATCCTGGGCTGCAATAGGGGTTTTCCTGATGCAAACTGGCAAAGAAAAATCATCAGGTTATACATAGTCCATG